>NW_009922077.1:0-6584 GCF_000696875.1 Nestor notabilis
AACCCAAACCAGGCTGGGATTCTATGACTATAAAACAGTCTACTGCAGTGCATCAAGGCACTATTGAAAAGGGTTTGTGACTAATCAGTAAGTTGCTTTGCACCCAAGCTCCATGTAGAGGGACCTCTGTGTTCTGCATCTTTCGTAAACGTAACTGGAGCAATGCAACAAAGCTAATTTGTTCTTGGCATCATTCTTCAGAAAGTGCTGGGAAAATGCTTATTCTCCGTTTCTTCAAATTTATTATCCAGCTCTTATAAATGAAATTAACAAGTTTTCATCTTGTCAGCTGTTGGGAAACCACTATAATGCTTGAAATTAGATTTCATATTTAGACAGCTAAATGCTGTTCTCCTACATGTTACACCATCAGAATGACTGGTCTTCATTCATATATATATTTATAGAGGTGAAAGTAGGCATCAATTGTATTTTTCTGTATGAACACACAAATAGTCTGCTGTTCGTATGAATGGACTATGAGCATCTTATACTAGACATCAAAATTATTCTTGTATTTTTTAATTCACATATTGCAAAAAGACTATTTTATCAGTTGGAGACATACTAGAGAACCCCACTGAAAATAGAATAGAAAATGTGCTTTAAGACTGCCATCGTATAAATGTTTTGGCCTTGACAAGAATTCACCAGTGTACCAAGGTATGCAATGGGATTTGACCCTCTACGATTTTACCTATTTGAAGATTCTGGTTGCTCAGCACTTTCCTGAATGGCAGAGCATAAGGAAACCCCAAAATATTTCTGATCACAGAATCAACTGGTTTGGAAAAGACCTTTAAGCCCCCAAAGCCCACCCATTGCCCACCCCTGCCAAGGCCACCACTGACCCATGTCACTGAGGCTTCGTCTACACGGGGTGTGAACACTTGCAGGGACGGTGACTCCAGCACTGCCCTGGGCAGCCTGTTCCAATGCCTGAGCACCCTCTGGCGAAGGAATTGTTCCTCATCTCCATCTAAACCTCCCCTGGTGCAGCTTGAGGCCGTTTCCTCTTGTCCCGTCACTTGTTCCTTGGGAGCAGAGACCGACCTCACCTCACTGCAACCTCCTGTCAGGCAGCTGTAGAGAGTGATAAGGTCCCCCCTGAGCCTTCTCTTCTCCAGACCTACATAATTCTACGGTTCTATGTATCCCTTCAAGAAGTCCCTCCTGGGCACACAAAGACACAGCTGGTTTCTCAGTCTCTCCCTCAGCTTTCCCTTCTTGCTACACACTCTCTAGTGGCTCATGTACCACAGAATCATTAGGGTTGTAAGTGACCTCTGGAGATCACCTAGTCAATGTATATTTTTCCATTACAAAGGCCTACCCTTCAATTGCAGAAGCTTTAGCAGGGATGGGAGAAACTTGTCAGCAGCCTCCTGACAAAGAAGGGAGTCAGGTCAGAACCATTTTCCTAAACTGGGTATCAAGAGAGGAAACTCCACAGAAATGTTTATTATAAAAACTAGGATCCCAGGATTGGGGTTTCTTTAACACCAAGAGATCTTTGTAGCAACTTTTTCTACTGGCAGCCAGAGCTACGCTCTCTGCTGCCTCCAGAATTACAAATAACTACCAGTTATTCACACAGACGTGTTTTCTGTGAAGAGTACAGAGAGAGACTGATGGGCACAGACAGTAGATTATCTCCATAGCATAGGCAGCAGAGATGGGAACAAGTCAGCAGCAAAAATGAGCTCAAGGCACATACTCTAATGGTATGCCCTGCAGCAGTTTTAATGGATTATACTTGCTAGAGAGACATTACATCCTTTAAAGCTGTGTATACAGAAGGGCAGAAATATGTTTAACAGTCACCAAAACAGTTGGTAATTTGAACATGCCTGATTTCTTCTTTTGCTGTCCATCCTACAACAAAAATACCCAAGATTTTAAGGCTGCTGTGGCTGGCAAGACAGAAGAGAGAATTATCCTCCTATTGCCTATGCTTAAGTATATGCAGTGTGCTAATGTTTAAGCTTCTGCTCACTTCAGAACTTGTGATTCTCCCTATGTTAGTGGGATAACACACCACTGCTCTGTCATCACCACACAGATGCTGGGATGCATCTGGCAAGGCTTCCCGTTGATGCTTGTAAACCCCGTGTTATGACTGCAGCAGTAGAAAACAGTGTTTAATGTTAATGCTGCTTTCCTGGAACACATTTAGAAGGCATTAAGAGAAGTATCTCCAGGAGCACTACAGAATCTTTATCAAAACACTGTCAAGACAAAAAAATAAATGCAATGCTGAAGGACATGTGTCCTACCTCGGTTACAGAGAACACTGGGGATCATCAAAGCAGACTGTTAAGTCAATCAGTAGTTTAGTTTGCTCTCAGCATAGCTATTTGTCCAAGGAAACTAGTGCTATGGCTGCATCCACTTCCTTACACAGCCACACAGCACTGCGTTGCTTGGGATTTCAGCAGTGCCAATAAACACTGCCTAAACATTTGTATTTACTCACACATCTGAGAAGCAACATTATTTTATTCAGGTAAACCTCTCCATCGCCAATTTTTTTTTTTTTAAGCTATTTCAAAACATCTCTTAAAGTCATTACAAATGTAAAGATAAATCAAAACACCTTCAGGAAAAACAAAGCTCCCCCTAGGTAATCAGGCAATCCAGATACATTCTGTGCAGAGATACATTTGTCACAAGTTCTGACAACTGAAACTCAACCTTTTTGTCATGTTTGCTGCATCTCAGCATCCACTATTGAAAGGTACTCCCAGTCCTGTGATTAAATCACACCCCGATGTTATGAACTGAGAGAACTGCATTGCAAGGACAGTGATGCACAACACAAGAAATGAAGTCATCTCACTGTAGTATCATGCACGACAAAGATAAGGGTATCACCACTACAAATGATAAGAAATAAAGCAGTAAGATTTACCTGGAGTAGTTATTGTGTTCTATTCCTGATCTGTTTCACACTCCTTTCAGGATTAAACACCCCTAAAGTATATTTCCCGCTTTGTGCTAATATTTGATTCACAACATGAGTGTTCTTCATGATGAAGTGAAGAACTGTAAAGGTTTTCAGATGGAAGGCAGAGCGTGGGGGAACAGAAATCCCCCCATTCCCAGCTCTCACAACTGAACTCTTACGCTGCAGGTGGACAGAAGGATTGTGCTGGAGGGAAGGCGCAGTGTATGCAGCTCCTCTCAGCAGCGCTTCTCTCCCCAGCAAACGCAGCTCACTTGCGGTGGAACAGCCTGCAGTAGAATAACAAGAGAATGTCTCAAGTGCCAGTGGAAGCAAAGGAGGGGGTGTGAGGGAAAGCAAGGGAAGGAAAAGCTCAGGAGGCTGCTCCTCTCTTCAGCTGAGGCATGCTGTTTGCCCCTCCTTCAGTGGGGTCTTGTGAGGATAGGAACACCAAAGATTTCAAGGCTCTGAGATGCTATGTGAGACCCAACACAGTTGGCTAAAATAACCAAGGGTAGGGAATGCTAAATATTAAGTTTCCAATAGCAACATCAACATTTCCCTGTTGTAGCTCCTGTAACGTGAGGTACATTTTGAGACAAACAGCGATACTGTGTGAGACAACATTTTTGGCCCGAAATCCAGTTGCAAAATCAGTCTTGTTCTATTACCCCTACTCAAGACTCATTTGTTATTTAAAGAATTGTCTCTGAATTTACAAATACCATTTTCTCTACTGTATTCTTTAATATGTTCTCCTCTCTGATGGTGAGCAAAACTAAGATCTTAACCCCTGCAGGTGCTTAGCTCTGTTTACAGCTGGACGGTAACTTAAGTGACCACACAGATGAAAACCTATTTTGTGACAGCAAATCTACACAGCACATGTGCTGGGAATAAATAGAAAATCAGACCTGCTTCAGATGTGTGCAAGGCTCATCCATCCATCATGTAACTCGAGTGCAAAACCCGCTGAGCCTTATTCATTTGGCATCCCCTCCTGCAGCTCCCCAGCAGCTCCAGCAGTGCTTGGTGTGTGAGCGCTGGCGCTTCCCTCCGCTCCCACAGGCCACTTCCCCAGGGATGGATGCCAGGCACCCCGCACATGTTGGTCCCAGCACAAGACTGTGAATGGCACCTTTTGCATTACACAACAGGAGCTGAATGTTTGCTCTCATACACATATATTGCTAACAGATGGCAGATTTATTAAAGGAACTCTAACTCTTAAACTACTCCTCTTGTCCTTGCTGACTTTGATTACCAGCTCTAAGTGACAGGAACCTAGTTCTACCTCACCCGCCGTTTTAAAACCACAATATTATTTACAATTAGTTGTTTTTAAATAGTAATAGTTATTAAGTGTTAATAGCATTCACAATGATATAGTAATGACTACACTGAAATCCAGTAATAATAGCTCAGAGAAGTTTCTCCTGGGGAGAATTCTCATCCCCATGTGGTTTATATATGCTAATTCCTATGCAAATTAAGAACCCACTGACACATCCTATTATAATACTTGTCCATTTTGTACACGTGTTTGGTGAAATCATTGCACTCATATTATGCTTTGGAAGAAGAACACGTCCCAGCCTGCACAGTTGCTACGACAAGGGATGTGATCCAGATCCATCATGGGAGGTGGGTGTTCACTCCCACTAAAATGGCATGGACAGTGGGCGGCAGCAGGTTGTGATTTCTTTCCAATCTTATGTAATTAATACTGTCAATCCTGGCTTTTTGGAAAATCAAGGGTTCAAGACACAGAACAAACCGATGTGTTTTTATTTATTGCTTCAGTATCCTAGCCCTTAAGATTTCTATTTTCTGTTCTGAAGAGCTGAGCATCACAACTGTTTTTATAAAGGAAGCCTGAGCTTTCCATCATTATGGATACTGAAGCTTTGAGGGAAATCACAAGATCCGTAACAAAATGATTGTCAGCAACCTCACACAGAATGTGAAGAAGAAACCCCTTAACAACATCATGTTCAAACACAAACTGTTGACCACTTACGAGGAAGGAACAGCAAGTGATGCAAGCTAGACTGTGAGTGCCATGTCCAACACGGCCGGGTTGGGACCCTTCTGGATAGGAAAGGGGAAGAGGCTTGTGCCTGTGAGGGGAGGGGGACACAGATGTCAGCCCAACAGGCAGTGCTATACGTATTGCACTGAAGTGCCTGCTCTGGTGAGAGCTGTGTCCAGAAGACACGTACAATTGCTGAAAAACTTCCAGAAGCAGAACACTCCCTCAAGGCTGAATGCACAGACCTCCAACAGGTCAGGACTGGGAAAATCATGAGCTCATGGCACCTATATGCCACTGACCTTTCCACCAGCTAGTTAATAGGGTGTATCCTGGTCTGCTGTTACACGCAAACACAGTACATGGCTCCAACCAGTCCTGAGTAAGGACAATAGTGACTATTCTCTCTCTTAGAATCCCAGACTGGTTTGGGTTGGAAAGGTCTTTAAGATCATCCAGTTTCAACACCCTGCCATGAGTAAGGACACCTCACACTAGACCATGTCACCCAAGGCTCTCTCCAGCCTGGCCTTGAACACTGCCAGGGATGGAGCATTCACAGCTTCTCTGGGTAGCCTGTACCAGTGCTTCACAACCCCCACAGGGAAGAACTTCTGCCTTAGATCTAACCTGAACTTCCCCTGTTTCAGTTTGAACCCATCACCCCTTGTCCTATCGCTACAGTCCCAGATGAAGAGTCCCTCTCCAGTATCCAAGAAGAGAAGAGCCTTGCTGTTACAGCTCCCTGTTGTACATTATTAACACAAGGCCCAGGAACATCCGTCCCTTTGTGAAGATTAGACTCCTCAGATCTGTACATCAGAGATCAGTGGTAAAACTGACGTGAATCACTATTAGTACAGGGCTGGAGACCCCAAGGCCTCCAACAAAACCCAGGGAACTTTACAAGCAAGAGGCATTTGTTGCCTAAGGGAGCTAATCATCTAAATGAAAAAGACAGGCAGGGAGTTGGAGGGGAAGCAGAAGTACAGAGAGGTGAAAGCAATTTGCCCAAGGCCATACAGCCAGTCTGCCAGCAATCCAAAAATAGAGGCTGACCCCTTGATTGTCAGCCCATTGTTCTCTCCACTAGACTGAATATCCCATGGTGGATGTGACATTAAATTGGTATTTCTGTTTTGCTGCTGTCATTGTTAAAAATAAAGCATGACGGCAATGTCTCTGTACTGAGCTGCTGCTATCGAGGCCACGCGAGCACTTTTAGAAGCAATGCCATGGAGAACTTTTGTTAAGATAAGAAAGCAAAGCCCCTGGACACAGGCTCTGGAAAGCATACCCTGATCACCAGCTATTCCTCTGCCATTGAAGACAAAGGTTACTGCAGGTTTGAAGGTCCTCAGCACCAACACCTTTAGCAGAGCTGGACAAGAACCGCAGCTGAAGAGTGCAGCTAAGGGCAGATGCCATTAGGAATTGAGAAAGGATCTGGCCCTGCAGAAGTGTTAGTAGCACAAGAGGATTTAGGATCATAAGGGTGTCCGCAATAACTCAAACCTGGCAGGGTAAATTGTCCTGTGCACTGCTAAGCATGGACTACTGCTGATGACTGATTATAAAATCACAGAGTGGTTTGGGTTGGAAAGGACT
>NW_009922078.1:0-2215 GCF_000696875.1 Nestor notabilis
CCCTATTCCTTTTTCTTAATGCCAGTTTTATATATTTTTATATATATATATATTGCAATGTATATTTATATATATTGCAAACACAATGCCAGTGTGTTTGCAAGTGCATGACTTAGTTCCTATCTGAAGGTCACAGTTCTGTCTGAGGTTTCACACTGGCTTAGGAATGACAGAGGTACATATTCTAGATTTCAAACTGTTTGTCAGCTGAATTTGAGGGCAGGAAACTATTTATTTAAAACAGGAAGTAAGAAACAAATATCCCATACTAGCAGTTATGAACCCAAAAAAGACAGATGTAGCAGTAAAAAGGAGTCAAGCCATGGAGAAGACATACTTGTCTCAACTAAAGCTCTGCGCGAGTTTGTGCATTTCATCCTCACCAATTAAGATCCTCAAATTAAGTCATTAGGAGTTGACAGATAACTCATTTCATTCTCTCTTCTCCCCTCACTACAGCAGCATCCATAGAACACTTCCCTCCTCTGTCCAGCAAGTGGAGGAGGCCCTGAATGAATCCTGACTGCTATAAAAGGCAAAAAAATCTCTTACTGTTATACACCCCATAGCTAACCTCAGAATACTTTTTCGCCTCTGATACAGGAATTCGTGCACAAAAGAGAATGCCATTAACTCTGTTATTCAAGTATTTTACCTTGGAGGGAGCGGGTTAACATCTAATGCTGTCTTGCTTTCAGAGACTCCTGGGGCTTCCTCAGCCATACAGGGTTTAAAACCAATAAACAAAAGTAGTTCTTTATCCAATTATAAGAGCTAGTGGAAATGTTTAATTCCAGCCAACATTTAGGCGGCAGCCTGCCTAACATCCCAACTAAAGTTGGCTGATCTTTGACAGCACCAGAGGAACAAGATTTTGCAGAGAAGCTGTAATTCAATTATCCTATTTACAGTAATGTAAATCACAGTATACATGGGGGATCTTCAATATGCAACGAGCAGCAAGGCTACAACAGCTTAATCTAGCACAAGACACGGCAGTGACTCACTGAGCTAAGCAGAAGACAGGGTGCAGCCTGCTGGTGTTAAATTTCAGGGATATTGCGAGATAGGAATTATTTGTTTGAGAACAACCAGAGTAATTAGCAAGGGGGAGGAGGAGAAAGGAAGGCCCCAATATTTAGAGTATTTCAGACTCCAATAAGAATACTAAAAACACACTAAAGTCCTATTACTGAAAACAAGCAGAACAGTATCTGGGTATTCAAGATGTCAACCTGAATATGCTCCAATAAAAAAAGACACATCTTGCAGCTCTCTGGGCAATAAAAGCCTCCACAGCATATGCTTTGATTCCTCGATCTGCTTCATGCAAAATACCCAGAGCACACAGCAAAATCTGCCACTGCACAAGTAAACACATGCTGCAGTAAATTAAAACAAACCAGAAACACGAAGCTGCCACAGCCAATGCTGCAAACAGCATGTGGCACTGCTTTATGCACACCACCAGAATTTACTGCAATTAAGACATACATTCTAAAATTATAAACATGTAACCAGACAAAGATGACTGGTTTTAACAAACTGCTAATTAAATTGGAATCCTCTTATCCTCCCTCTCTAGCTGAATGAAGCAGCAACTGCTACAGCATAGTAGCTCATGCAAAATAGATGCTGAACAACAGGCTTTGCTGTTAGATCACCGGTAAGAAGGGGAATCTCCAGTGTGAGCCCGGCTGTCGTAGGCAGAACGGCAGAGTGCACACCAGAAATCACAGCTGGGCTGCTCTGTGACAGACATGATTTCTACAGACCTACCGTCTCCTTTCTTCTTCTAGACATGAAAGCCCTAAATTCAGCTCTAGGGCTGAATTTAAAACGAGGTGCTAAATAATTCATCCCACTAAGGGGGTGGAAGAAGGAGACCGAGAAAACCTAAACAATACAGACCAAAGACAACAAAAATCCCTCACCCTTTCGTCCCCCCTTCCAAACTTCTCTCGACTTTTCCGTCTCCCATCGCTCTCAGGCTTTTCCTCCGCGCAGCAAAGCAGATCTGTTACAGAGTCTGACCGCAGGCGAACCGAACTAACGAAACAAGTATTTCCCAAGAACGACGGCAAATGTCACCAGAGCGCACACAGCTCCTGCCTGCAGGCGATGGGGGCGAGCCCTGCGGGCTGGCGGCCGGAGCGCCTCAGCCCGGCCCTGAGGAAGGGATTCCCCACGGCGGTACCAGCTGCTCGGGGAAGGG
>NW_009922079.1:0-5531 GCF_000696875.1 Nestor notabilis
ATTAATGAATTATAAATAATATAAATTAATATTAAATCTGCATTAATACAAACCAGTGCATTTCATAAGGTTAAAATACTGAATAGCAAAAATAATATTTTCAGATTGCTTTTCACAAAGTATCTGTGTTGCTCTTTAACATTTCACATATTCAAGGTTCGGTTTGGGATGTTTAAAATGAGATCTGAAAAGTCCTTTTCATAGATTCTGCTGGGTTTATGGTATTAAATAAATATTAAAAATAGTGTGTGAAAAGAGTGAACTGTATCTGCAGTTCTTTCTTATATTTTATTCCCCTTTCTAAATTGTGTAAGAAATTGAAAGGGGAGGTAAGGTAACTGAATCCAGCCATCTAAGGAGGCTTTGTTTAGAAGTCCTTTCCTTAGTTTTTATTAATTCTTAGTAATTTGTACTTTTCCATCAAAAATGAAGGGTGTGTAAGTGCTTGTAAGATTATGCAAGACCAGTTAAATAAGCTTGACTGGTGCCTTGTGTGCATTCTAATTTGATTTTATTTTTTTTTTACTTTCTCGTATCAATTAGGTGAATAGAATGGCGGGGTTTTGTCTTTTTAATAAAGGTGTATTAAATGCCTTTGTATTCTAATTTATTTTCTGAAAATGGATTGAGTAAGATGTTAGACATCTCCAAACATAATAACTTTAAATGAAAACTGATTATTTTAGTACCAAAATCTTGATTAAGGAGATAAGGCTACATGGAAGGAATGTAATTAAAAAATGGGTTCTAATTCTGCTGAAACCCTCTTTTCTTACACACATCCTTTTTTTTTTTTTTTCTTTGAATCAGAGTTTTTACTAGTAAGTTAAGAGTTTATTTCTGCCAAGTAGAGGTAAATTTTATTTACATATTAAGAAAAAAATTACCCGAAAAATTTTTGTAATTTGGCAAATGCTTTTAAGTAAGAAGAGTTTCATGATCCATAGATTATGTGATTTGAAATTATATTAAAGTTACGTAAGTATCAACAAAATATAATGGAATAATCATACGTGTCTCTAAGAAATTTCTCTTTTAATTCAGTGACGAACACTTCGTTTTCCTCTATTGTATAACATCTACCCTTGTAATTATTGACACTTCAATTATAGTTGTCTTTTAATCAAATCAAATGATATGTGATGTCAGTTTTGCTCAATTAAAAGAATACTTAGTGCAGATGGAGCTGTGTAATCAGGTTTTGAAACTTAGACACTTAGTTTCAAAACTTGTGTCTGAGTCTTGGAAAGACCATAGAAGTACATCCTCCAAGCTTCAGCCTGCATTAGTTGAGTAAATGATTAGTAAGTATAGTCTCAAACATGGGAAAAAAAGTAAAAATGTGATGGAGTATTTTTAACATGTTCCCTGTTAACCATATATTTTGTAAGCACTTGTGTTTTTTAAGTAAACCAACTAAGGGATAGTATGTTGCTGAGAGAGAATGGTACTTTTTTTTGTTTGTTTGTTTTTTAATAAAATGTTGTTTTCAGAGAGGAGAGGGTTTAGTATCCTTGTTCGCTATTAGTGGAATTGTCCTTTCATTTAAACTGTATATAGCAATTATGTATAAATATAGCTTATGATGGCAATCACAAATGGGAAAAGTGTTTACAGAGAAGTATGGTTCTGATGTTACATACTGCATTTATGTTGTGTACATATTTACAAGAATGAATATTTGGTGCAATTAACATTTTTGGAAAGTTTTTCAGGAATCTTTTTCCTCCCTGTCTCATGAAGAGCCAGAAATACAAGGTCTAACTCTATTCTGTATCTGCTACCCTGTGTTAACTGTGCTTTCTCACAAATACCATTATAAATGGCCTCACAGTTATATTAGTTCTGTGAAAAAACATTTTGGTTCTTAGTAGCAATCATAAAGGCAAATTAAATATTAGGAATCATTAGTAAGAAAAACATGAGCAAAAAAAAGCATTTTTATGTAACTGCAGAAATTAATGATATGTCAGTATTTTGAAGGTTGCATGAAGTCCTGATGATTTCCAAATTAAAAGACTATATTAGAACTAGGAAAAAGTATGAAGGATAAGAAGAGTGATGCAATATGGATTTCAGATGAAGAGTGACTTAAAAAAGTAGGACCATTCAACTTGGAAAAGAGATAGAGTTGAATAAAGAGGAGAATGTTATAGAAAGCACTTGTTCTTTGCTTTTCAAAATGCAGTAAATAGAAATTAAATAATCCTATAGCAGATGTATAACAAGATACTATCATACAAATCACGAGAAAACTGTGGGACTTGTTACTGTAGAAAGTTGAGGATCCAAAAGGATGAAAGCTCAGAAACTAGTCAGGGAAACTAATGGAAGGAAATCCAACATTTTGTTGAAACAGGGACATTATTTCTGGGTCAAGAAATTCCTGTTTCACAAGTAGTGGGAGGACAGGACTGTATAATGGAGGAAATCCAGTATATGCTTATCCTGTTCTTAGACCTTTTAGTAGATATTTGGCATTTTGCCACTGGGATAGGCTAGATAGACCTTTTTGCTGGTCTTGTATTCTTGAACAGTAGTTCACATAGTAACACCAGGCAAACACCGTGGGAGAACTAGTGTGATATTGGGATAACCTTCTCTGTACAGGGGTTTCCTACTGCAAAAATTTGGTTTCATTTCCTTATGGGTTTCATCTGTAGAAGGGTGCGTGTATATTTTTCAAGTGCTGAAATACTTTGTGTAACAAACTAAAGTCATAATACTAAGTAACAAAAATAGGGAACACACAGCATTAGAATAAATCAAAACTTTCACTCTTACCTTGGCTGTAGGTGCATAATTGCACCTAACCCTGATTATGCTGCCTTTGCCTCTGGATTATGTGAAAAAAGATGAAAAATGCAAGCAGTTGTGCATAAAATGGTGTTCAGCATGGGAAAGCTGAACAATTAAGAGATCGAACAAGCTTCTTATATAAGGGAAGGTGTCTGACCACTGATAAATTGTTTCATATGCTTGTTTATCAGCCTCTTAGTTTCTTCCTTCCAAATTATCTTTTGTGGTTAGAGTTGCATTATTGACCTCTCCTACTTTGCTGTATGATTCTGGCCTTTGTTCTTGACCATCTTATCTTCTACAGATTAAAAAAACTATTTCATTGGTTGAAGAACCACATAATAAATTAAAAAGAGTGGGGGAAAGGCAATAATAATGCACTTCTGGCTTTGTAAAACAACTGTTATTGTGGTCTGTGTGGTGCCTCCTTTAGTGGTTGAGGTTTTGAGTTTTAACCTTGCACGAAAAACCTCTTGAATCATTAATGACAGCCAAAACCCTGTGGGAGACCAGTCATAAACCAGAAAAATTATCTCAAACTATCCTGTGAGTTATTTAGAGAAGGAAAATGGGACAAATATTGACAAATCTGGTTTAAAGAAAACCTTTTGTCTTACAAGTCTAAGTATCAGCTTCACTTTTATGACCAAGAGGAGCTTTATGTAAGGACTTCATAAAAAAGAAAGTTTCAAAATATTGGTACCAAAAATATTACTAGTTATCTCAAAATTATTGATGTATGCAAGCAGCAGGATGTTGAGAATTTAGGACCTTCTTTGTTATTGCCATGAAATGAAGCTCCTGCTTTTCAGCAACATGAAGTGGAGGATAAGACCACCACTGTCTCACTTCAGTTTTTGAGATTGTCTGTCCATTGTTTGTGGTTCTCCTGGGCTCTCACCCTATCATTAGTCAGTAATGGGATACTTTTACTGACAGTATTCTGCCAGTAACAGAATACCTTTGACACCTATATGTATCAGTTGGAAAATGGCACTGTTTTATCTAAGTTCACTGGAATTTTTCTAATTTTAAATACTGCATAACCATGATTTATACTTTCCAAACTGTTCAGACTGTTCCAGACTATTCTAAGACTTTTCAGAGTCTTAGAGTGTTTTGTGACAAGAAGGAAATGTTTCATTTCAAAGTAAAAGCAAAGACCCTCAAGAATGGGACACTTTAAAAATGGATTATTTCATTTTAAAATGGGTAATAGATAGCTTAATGAGAGGAAAGTAAGTAATTCCTTTCCTTACCAAACAGCAGTGCAGTGGTACGAAAAAGCAAGCTGAGTTAATGGCAAGTGGTATATAGCAAGGTAAGTGAATTGCTTATGTTGATTGTGATACAGAAACCTGATTGCAGTATGAAAGCTACTTAGGTTAAACTTCTTCTATGTTTCAATAATCATATCCTTTAGAATAAGACATAGATTATTTCTTGGCTAGCTCCTGAGTGTCTCAGGTAACCAAATTTCATTTAGTATGATGGAACAGGTAATTAGGGAAATATTTTTCTCCGTGGTTTCTCAGGAAGGACACAGGACCTAATGCTGTCTTGTTCCCTTTACAGTGTTTGGGATAGAGACCTGCTTCGTAATGGTGATAGAGTGACAGATTGTACCGTGTAAGTTTGCAGGGGATGCAGAGCAGAAAGGTGAGGCCTGGGTGGGGCAAGGTCTGCCCAGTATGTCCAGTAGGAGCTTTCAGAAGAGATGTGCAAAAGAGCTCCTTAATGATGAGGAGAAAGCAGGTAGTGCCAGCAGACAGTGCCTGCTTTCCCTCTCTGATTACCTCATGGGAAAGAAAGAGACAGGAAGACAGTCTGCAGGCTATTAGTTTTGGATTTACGGGCCAAGGGTTGATATATGATAGGTATTTAGCAGATAAGGGGCTGCTATACTTTCTCTTGATGGTATGTGGCTACTTTAATAATCTTAGCCAAAATGAGCAGGTACAACATAGACCATAATCCTCATGGTTAACATCCTTTATCATGTTTTTCTTCTATGATCCTTAAGTCGGATGTCCTTGATATGTGGGAACCATCCCACAGACTATTCTGAAATAAAATCCATCATTTTCCAAGACTAAAATTCCATTACCTGTATTGCTGAAATTTATTCTAGTCACAGAATGCATCTGTGAGTTAACAAACAAGCAAACAAAAAAATTGCTTTGACAGGTACGTTCAAATAACAACTAATAAATAAAATCAAAATAAAAAGTAGAAACCAAATCTTTTTATTTACTGGAGACTTCTGTTGACTAAAATCGTCTCTTAGTATTTACAGGACTACAGCTTATAAATTTGATAGTAAGAATTGATGAGAGTCTGGAACAATATCTTAAGACAAAAGTAACTCAGTTTAAATAGACAGAAACCTTTTTTCTTAGGTACACTTCCTTTGGGACAGCTTGCTGAAGTGTCTTAATGTTACTAGTGCCATTACTTAAGCATTACCATTATCATTAGATAAGTAGTGACAACTGCTATTTTGCAGGGCTTATCAAATCAGCAAAAATTTCTTCTGGGACTTGGAGAGTACTGGAATTATAGGACTGAACTGAATACATCTTGACAGACATATACCTTGTGTCTGTTACTATCTGTAATTACACATTATAACGTGCTTGTTTTCTTTGGAAATCTCTACAAAGATGAAAGTTCACACCCTTGGTGGTTGGTGTTGGGACTCGTTTTGTTCAACATCTTTGTGGGTGACATGG
>NW_009922080.1:0-9141 GCF_000696875.1 Nestor notabilis
CGGGAGATACTCACCTCGGCAATTGACCAATAATTAATACTAAAATACCATCACTGATTTCCATTGAAATGAAATATTTCAGTATGTTGAGACACTCTAATCTTCATCATATTCTAATAACTATTTTCAATACCTGTTAAAATTAGATAATTAAATACAAAGCAAGATCTTCCTTCAGCAAAGACGCTTTCTTGGTTAGATGCATTGGAGAGAGTAAAGTGACCATCATCACTTGCTATGCAAACAGCCTTATTACCACATAGACTGGTATATGAGATAAAAACATACTTCTGCTTTCATCTTATTCTTTCCTCCCTTCCTATGCTCATCTGGTTTCCGAATTTAATGAGTTAGGCCTTTTGAAAGGGAGAGGACACTGACGCACCTGTAGCTTTCATAGGTGTCTGGAGCTTTCTAGGTCACCAGCAGAGGTTCACAGAGATTTGAGCAAATGACTGGAGATTCAACTGCTCTGCTCTTCCTTTACCATGCAATAAAGGTGGATGTCAGACAAGTTCTGGCTAAGTGTGAAGTGAGTACTGGTAAAGAAAAAGAATCCCTTTATATCATCATTGCAAAGTTGCTAAGGCACTGCACAGAATATTGTAATTTTGGAGATAAAGTGTGATTATTTTATTATAGATTGAGTTGTTTTCCAAGGAACAAAGGATAATATCTAATATAGATAGTCTGTAAAATTAGCTTTTCTTTTATTCCTTGTGTAGAAAAAGCATACCTATATATTCACCTGATGGCCATTACCAAGGAATAGCAGGTCAGCAATGATTGCTCTTCTGATCAACTGCTTTGTTATTTTATTGATCTGTTTACTTTTTGAGTGAATTGTTGGTGAACAAGGAGTGCTTGTTGAAAGGCAGCTAGCACAAAGACTTGCCAGCGTTAAGATGCATGTATGCATAGAGGTGAAAACAAAATATTTAAATGTGGAAAAAAAATAATAACAAGTAGTAATATGACTTCAAATTACACAGCATGAGCCCGTCACTTGAACTGCATCAGGAAAGATGCTGGCTACCCACATCATCCTGTGATGCTATTAAATCTAATAAGAATAATTGCAAGTATAGGAATGCTTCCAAGTAATTTCGCATAATGATCTTAAAGTCTAAGGAAGAGATGTCCACCTATTGCTTAATTATTTAATCTAGTAAAGGACATGTGCATAATCAGCAGCTTATCTGCCCATCAGATAACTCTCTCTAATTGTTCTGTGCTGCTTTCCCTTTTGGCTAATGAATCCAGCTGAGGGCTGTTACAGCCTTCTAGGGCACTGGACCTGCTCAGTGAGGCAGTCACCATCTCGTTCTATAATTCAGCTAACCTGACAGATTACCTTCACTGGCGGAATAAAATAGTTCACAAACAGCAAAGCACCTTAACTGCATGGGGCTAGAGTTGTCGTAGTCCTGTGGCTTCACTGATGGCTGAGGTGAACAGATGTCCAACCTCACTGCACTGGGAGCTGCATGCAGTGGCACTCATTTTGACTTAGCTCATCTGTAATCATATTTGGAATTTTGACAACACTTTCAGATTTTTGTATATGTACATATATGTATTTATGTATGTACAGACACACACACAAACATGCATGCAATATGTGTATACATAAAAAATCTGAGAAGTTAAAAAGTCTACTTTCGATAGCAGGGCTGGGAAGACATTTTTGCAGATTTTTCTGTGTCACACATCATACAGACAAGTGATCCATAGATACATGTTTACGCATTTTGTATGTTTAGATGCAAACACTGTATGTTAAAAATCAAGCATTCATAAACTTCTATAAGCTTGGCCCTGAATCCTGCTAAATTAACTCCGCTATATGTTTAGGTGGTGATACAGATCCTATGTGAATGCTCACATCGCAGGGCTATTCCAGCATAAAGGTATAGGTTTTATCTTGTTTCCTCTGACATTTTTGAAAAAACTTAAATTTTGGTCAGAAAAGGTGTAGGGGAAGGATAAAGATCCTGCAAGACTGGAAAATCATTTCGTGTTCTGTTCTGTGTTCTCAATTCAGATCCATGGAAATTAAGAAGCAATATAGTTACACAAATTAAGATAGCAGAGAATCAAGCCATGAAATGGAAATGGAAAAGCAATGAGCCAGGTAAAATTTAGTCACACAGCATGAAAGGTACACAGTGTAGTCCCAGTTTGACTGGGACTAGAGCAGGGAAAATAAAAAGTGATTGTTTTATTTGAGGTTTCTGGGATCAGAACGGTTGGGGCTGCTCCTGGAGTTGGTAGGCTTTCTCAGTCCTTCCTGCTATTAGGAAGGACTGAGAAAGCCTACCAACTCCAGGAGGAGTTAGAAGGCACATACTGCAGACTCAATTGCCTGAGTTCTGTTGGTATCTCCAAACCATGGACTCTTTTCCACTCCTCGAGTCCTGGTGCAGTAAGTGCGCCCAAGCAGCTAATCTACAGCCAGTGGGATTGGTGAAGCTCAGTTTCCTTTGGGTGTGTGTAGTATACCCTTTGAAGTGCTCTCACCACAATACACTCATGTCACCCTTATGTTTCTTTGCCTTGCTGCAATGATTCCTATTGTCCTTCTAGCTTGCCCTGCAGTACATGCAGCAAAGTCCCAAAGCCTCATATCCTTTCTTCATACTAGAGTAGTTCTCCAGCCTGCTGGTGTTAGCCTAGCTTTCCCCTCACCAGCACTTCTTATGAATTCAAGCTGTTTTTTCAGCTTTCAGCTGTATAGTCTAGTAAAATATGCATGCTAAACAGCCAGTCAGGGCATGCCAGCTGATTGACCAGCTAGATGCTACTAAAGAAATCACATTTACTTCAGAGGAAGCACCAGTAGGATCTCTCATCTTTAATCAGCATCTGGATTTCAGTGTAGATGTTGTATTTGTGATGTCTAACCATCTGCTATGTGGGGCTGAACTTGGTCAAGGAGTACCAAAAATAATGAGAAGAAGGGAATGGAGAGGCAGGGGGAACTGCCAGCCAGTGACCTAAAAGAAAAAAACAAAGGATGTAATTTTGTAACCTTCACATCTTTGAAAAGATAGGCTAGAAAATAAAGTGAAAATGCCTAAAAACAGATGAAAATAAGTCTACTCTATGTTCAGAGTTGCTTAGGAATGATTCTTTGGCTTTGCTTCAGGAGCCCTGCAGTAGAAAACACAAGTCCAGGGTGCCAATAGCTTATTCCTGAGTGAAAGAGAGGGCTGAGAGCAGAATCCCTCTGTATCTTTCATATTTATGGAAGAACAGTGAAGGGGTAGCCTGCTGCCAAGAGAGCTATTCAGCAATGTGTGATATTATTTGAAGTATCTCATTAAAGCAACTGATTTTTTCTGTAAGTTTGAAAAGAGAAAGCCTAACTGCAACAGGAGCCAGAAAGTCAAAGACAAAGCCTCATCTTCGTGTCTTCAGCAGTAGCTCTGAGCAACCTGGGCGTGCTGGGTAACCTAGTCGTTCCCAGATCAACCCTTGGAGGCGGTATGTCTCTGACGCACTAAGCTCTCTTTCTTCCCCTTGAATATGTGGCAGAAAATTATCACAAACATCTACTAGCTGCTCTAGTCTTTCCCACATGGGAAGGGAATGAGGTAAGGAAAAATTACTCTTGCACAGCAGCTGGAGTCCAAGCTAAGTGCTCCTAAGGTCAGAAAGATTTTTTTTCCCATCGGTGTTGACAAGAGCTAGGACAAGTTGGGTCAAAACAGTATAATAAGTGATAGTAAGATGTTCTACAACCTCTCAAGTTCCATTCATATTTTCATCTGAAACTAAAGAATCTACTTTTCCATTGTAAGTGACCCCCAAGAATCATTTCACTATTCTTACTGCCGAATAACTGCATCTCCTTTTTCCTTTTGTTTTGCTTTTCCTCTTTGTATATTTTGCTTCCTGCTGTCTATTCATGATCTGAGCAGAAGGCTGCCATGTGGATTTAAGCTATAATTTTTCTGTTCCTTATTCTCATACATTCTTCTAGAGCTGAGAGACTATATTAAATCATTTGCATTCAGAAACTAGAGTTTGCCTTTGATTGTGAATGCATAGCATAAACCTGGCACTCCTGAAAATAATTGCTTTCATTTTTGCTGTGACTGAAGAAAATGTTTGCACTTACCATGAACCTCATGGGTGTGAAGGAAACTCTTTAGTGCTCTTTTTAGTCAATCGGTCAGCAAAATATTATTTAAGATGTATTGCAGTATACAAAAAGAACACATTTCAAAAATAAAAACTATCACTTGACTTGCAGAGAAACAGATGGGCATGATTTACACAACTAGCTAGAATGAAAAATAGACCCAAAGTGAATTAAATGCTGGTGAGATGAAAACTAAGCATTTCTTTTTCTGCTGAAGTGAGAAAACATCCTACTTATAATGGAAAATTATTCACTCTGTACTGTAGCGTAAGACAAAATGTATCACACTGGAGGAAGATATTACTAGACTAGAAATACATGGTCTCACCAGTAGAATGGATTGCCCCACTCAAGGAAGAATTACAAATATCATTTCAACTTCAGCAGTTCTGGACAAAAAAAGAATTATCCCAGTACTTACTTAAAACTTTTGCTGAATGTGTAGAATAAACAAAACAAATGTTTCTTAAATGTGTTAACGTTGCAAATATATATTTTTTAAATTGTAAACTTTCCATGAGATTTCATCACATTTTTGTCTCAACTGATCTTGCTGTTACCACTAATTACAGTTATGTTTCCACAGCACTGAATGTTCCTATAGAACCTATCACTTCAGCTTTCAAAGGGCAAATACTCTAATAAAATGGAAATTGCTAAATATCAGTTAATTCCCACAGTAATTATTTAAGTATTATTTATATCATTGTAACCCAGAGAGATCCCAACTGAGACTGAGGGCCTTTGTGCTAGATATTATCTAAGAGTAAGTTTAATATTCTTAACCACATTAATCTAGCTCAACTGAGAATGGCTGCTTTACAAAGTATCAGCTGTGCTGCAATGATCAGACTTTTGTCTGATCATTTGAGCATTTTACAGAGAATGGTCTAATTGTTCTACATGCTTGGGGCAGCTGAGCTGCTCTAAGTTCGCAGTGAGCTGCAGGAGAACATCCTTATTCTTTCTGGGCACCTGCTGACTGTGAAGGTATGGGAAAAGCACTGGAGGGCTAACCATAGGACAGGACCACGTGTATGCCACAGCATGATCATGTAAGCCTCTGACAAAATGTTAGCTATATTTTTCTACTCATTGGTAAGCACGCTTGGTTTTTAGAAACCTAAGGTACTGATATTTGGGCTGTCACATGCTGGTGTTACTTGACTTGAGGATGACAAAGGTTATTACTGACCTTAATTTCACAGAAGGGCCCAAATTAGCAACAGTCTTTGTCCAAAAGCATTATGTCTAAATAAAGAAACAATAGGCAGATGTTCTAGGAGAAATGAAATATCTTCTTTATTTACTAGATGAGGAACATGAAGGTTAAGAACTAAAGTCTCTCTCTGTGCAAGTCAGTGAGAATTTCACCAGTGACGGCAATTGGATTAGGCCTTTACCCACAAGGGCGTCACTTCAGTGGTACAGACAGTATATAATAGAGACAAGAAATGAATGCAGATTTTCTGAATTCTGGACAAGAAAAGGGACCATAGGAACACTTGTCTTGATTGGAGTTTGGTAGGCATGTGACCTCTGTACTGTGTACCACCAATACAATTACATTTATACAGCAGTGAGGTCAACTACTACTATTTCCATCCCAATTCTGACATCTGGAACTTGGACCCCACCAGAAAGCGCATTAGAGAACATGTGTATACTTCAGGAAAACCAGTCTACCATTTTAATAATCATTCCAGAAAGCTTATCGGGGCGCCAATTGCAATGCAATTTTTACCATCTGGTTCCAATCAATCTTTGTGTGGAACCATGCTTACCATACCCAGGTTCCCTGCTGTAAAACAACATGTTACTGTACAATGGCCACTCATTATTTCAGTCACTGTGTCCTCACAATGTCATGCAGTACCTTGGAGGTGTCATAAATGTATATGCTACAGTGAGGAGCATGGCATCAGAGTGATGTTTATCATGGACTTCATTACAGCTGGCTGCAGTGGTTTTAGACATGTTCCCCACATTTTAACAACATTTGAGCATTACAGAGAACATTTCTTAGCAGAAGAATGACCACCACCCCTCAGCACACAGTTAAGGATGTAGAATGAAGAGCAGCAGGATGCAGGAGTACTGAGAGAGAGATGATACTAATGGAGTGTCCTGGGTTCAGCTACAGCAGTCATTTTTTCTCCTTCTTAGTAGCTGGTGCAGTGCTGTGTTTTTGACTTTCAGTCTGGGAACAATGCTGATAACACCGATGTTTTTAGTTGTTGCTAAGTAATGTTTACTCTGACCAAGGACTTTCTCAGTCTCATGCTTTGCCAGAGAGGAGGGGAAGCCAGGAGGAAGCAGAGGCAGGACACCTGACCCAAACTGGCCAAAGGGGTATTCCATACCACAGCACGTCATGCCCAGTATAGAAACTGGGGGGAGTTAGCCGGAAGGCCCAGATCGCTGCTCGGGTCGGGCTGGGTATCGGTCGGCGGGTGGTGAGCGGTTGTGTCCTTTTCCTTGTTGTTCCTCTTATCATTATTATTGGTAGCAGTAGTGGTTTGTATTATACCTTAGTTACTGGAGTGCTGTTATCTCAACCCGTGGGAGTTACATTCCTTCGATTCTCCTCCCCATCCCTCCGGGAGCGGGGGGAGGAAGGAAAAGGGGGGGAGTGAGAGAGCAACTACGTGGTTCCAAGTTGCCGGCTGGGCTTAAACCACGACATGGAGTTACACAATTCGCTTTTCCTTGTGCAGACTTTTTGTTTTAACAAGGGACCATGTTGCTAATGCAAAACTTTTAAGAAAAGAAGTTTCCTTAGAAAGATGCACAGTATACACTGTGTTTGTCCATGAATGTTACAAACTAAGCATGACAGAGGTTAAAATTTAATCTTGGAGCCCCTTAATTAAGATTCTGATAAAGTCATCACCTACACTGAAATAAGCAAAGCCTAGTCTTGGTCAAATGTCAAATACTGTGAACTGAGAAATTAAAAGAGAAAACCTCAGAACTATAGATTACTGGCCTACACATTAGACAAAAGACTAAATGTAATGCATGCTTTGTGAGAGCAAATATTAAAAAAACCCCAGGTAATCTGCAGAGAACAATCCTTTTTTCTATTGAAATTGTACATCTAATGAATCTCTGAATCTCAAAAATATTTGAATCTTTTAGCATTTCAAATTTTCATTTCCACAGAGGCTGTTTATGGCCCTTTACACACAACTTTTAAAATGTGTACAAAAACTATGGTCTGAATATTCCCAGTAAAAATTTTTATCCCACAAGATGAAAGATCCCCTCCAAGATCACGATACTTACAGTCTGTTGTAAGGGACCCACTCTGGCCTTAGATGTTACAGTATAAAATGTGTGCTGAAATTACTGGGAATACAGTGGTATAAAACAGAGGTAAGTGAAATCATGTGTAAAGCAATACTAGAGGTTTTGTTCATTGAAGTGAATTTCAGATGCAATAAATGCTCATGGATTTTCCTCCTTCATGCATAAAATTATTTTAATAAGATAAATTAACCAAGCAGTGATTATACGTAGGTCTTGCAGGTACATGCGCAAAGCTGTTTATTGTATTCAGACAGGGACAGGACATTCTGGTACACTGGACACATTTGTTTTATTCCATCCAGTGTTCTTTCCTCTGGAGCTATCTCTCCCCTGGTCTTTCTGCTCTCTGTGCTCCTCTCAGCTGCCAGATGCTTCTTCCAGAGTCTGACCTGGCCCTGCAGAGCACCCTGAGGTGGTTGCCCTCACATCTCTCAGCATCTGGTGCCTCTCTTGCCCCACTGTGATCATGACTCTGACTGTAGCACACTTTGCATGTGTATGTAGCTGACAAATCATGTGGATATGGGTGTTGTGGACAAAAAGTATCCCGTCTCCAAATGATATTTGTCTTAATCTTGGAGGATCCTTTGCTTTTTCAAGTTAGTTTCACAGTGAGAATCAGGATTAATCCTGGGTAAATACAAAGAAAAGATTTTACAGAAGCTTGGTTATGCCTCTACAGACGAGATGATTTCAGGGTAATTATGCCTGTGTCTGAGATCAGTACCAGACCCTAATGCCACTAAGACATCTCTATGGGATATATTTTCTATTTTGTTCTCAATAAAGAGGTTAGCTGCAAGGGGGATATTACCCTTCATCTTCTGGCTTACTTTTCCAGAAAAGATCAAACCCTGCTTAGAAGAAGGAGAAGCCTCTTGTTTCTGTATTTAAAATATCTTCTGTAGTTACAGAAATTTGTGGTCCAGATGTACTGTTGTCCTTAGATGTAAATCAGGGGCTTCAGGGATAAGTATTGAATGCCAAGAACAACCACCTTTGTCCTGGAGCATTTAGGTCATATGCAGTACATGATTCTGATGCTGCTACTACATTGAGTGACACTTCATTCTGGAAAAAAAACCCAACAAAACCACAACATCCCTTTGATTTATACAAGGCTTCTTGCAGAAGAAAATTATATGTGTCTTAATTTTTTAAGACATCTAAAGATTATGAAGGTAGTTTGTAGATGTAAATATTGTGACAAAAAATATGAATCCTCCATAAGATTTTGCATGTATAGGGGTAGGCAGTGATAGTTCATGGTGGGCGCAGTAAAATCTTTCCTGTTTAGAAAGAAGAGCCTTGGGAACATCTGAGCAGAGAATCTGAAACACAGCCCATCTGGCCTATAATTTGAAATACACTGTTCTGTAATCTTGTGAAAATGAAACTCCAGGGAAACTAAGTGCACAGCACCCACTTCACAGGCTTCCTAAGAGTTTTCACCTTATACAACAAAGCCACTTCCGTTTCTCTGGGTTCTTGGTTTACTGCAACCTTTCTCTGGGCCATCCAGATGCATCTGAAGTATTGTAGAAAGAACAGAACTCAGGCAGACATCATCTCCAACTGCTGGAACCAAGGTGGAGAGAAAATGTTGTTATGGAAGTACCTCTCAGAGTCTAGTTTATTAATGAGGGCTTGTAATTCATAGAATCATAGAATAGCTAGGGTTG
>NW_009922081.1:0-4542 GCF_000696875.1 Nestor notabilis
TAACTATTCTATGATTCTATGATTCTTCTCCCATACTTTTTTAATAACTTCCATAGCCTTGCACTGAGCACACACCCTACTGTTTCAGAAATATATTCTCCATCTCCTTTGTGGTCTAGTGTTCAACATTGTTTAGAAGCAATAAAGAATTTATCTATTCAATTCTCCTGCATTAGAACGCTGATGTCTGGAGCACTGATCCTGAGTGAACTAGATATTGAAACTCTAGTGCAATCCACTTAAATGCTTGAAGTAATATTGAACCTTCAAGCTCTTGCTCAAGAGAGGCCACAGGGATATATCTGAAGGCAGACTTCTTGGGTTCTCAGTAACAAGCCTTCTGGGAAATGGAAATGTATTATCAGCTTGACTCAAGAGGCATAACAAGCCCTTCCCTGATGTTGTTTTGACTGTTAACAATTAACAGTAGTCAGTTGTGTAAACTTTAGAGGGATGAATAAAAGTTGGATTCACTGAGCTGTACTAGAACAGAGCAGATCTCAGGTTTGAAGATGCTGATGGACTTTGCAAAAAATGCCTTTGAACATTATCTTACTGTACCAAAATCCTTTAAGATTTTCACAGAACAAGGCAGAAGGGGAGTGTTTTTTCTTAAGGGGAGAAAAACTGCTATTATGAGGTTTCTTTGTTGGTTTTGGTTTTGTTTTTTTTTAAGAAAAACTAAATTAGAACACGAAGTAGTAAATATTTTGATCAACAAAACATGGATTTCAGATTTGGGCAGGTGATTTAACTGATTAAAATAATTGCAGAACAAAAAGAAGAAATGCCTAAAAAGATTGATGATGTGTATGAATGTCATTAAAAAAGGTGAGGTTGAGACTAAACCAAAGGAAAGGTAATCTTAGTCTTTTATATGGTCTGGAGTTTATGCAATCATTAAGCATATAATCAAAAGAATAGAAAATGCACTTTGCTTTCGTTGGCCTCGGATAAACAGTCTATTCCTCTTTATGCTGCTTAAGAATCTGTGCTCATTTGAGGGCAATACGATAGTTACAAACAAGGTTGTTCAAGGTGATAGGAAAAGGATTAGCACGCTAACTTATCTCTGCTCCTCACACAGATGGGTCCAGAGGCATCAATCATTTCTGATAATACATTCATATCATATTGACACAGACACAAAGTGTGTATCAATAAAAGAAAATCTTACTGCACTCCATCTTTCTGAAGTGCTGCCTTGAAATTGTCCTATTAATAGCATTGCTATTTGAAAAGATTATAACATTAAGAAAATGGTCTAGAAGAGACACTGCTATGCAAAAGCTGCGTGTCACATTGCAGGTTTAAGAAAAATAATCTCTACAGCAGTATGTTGGCATAACTCAGAGGTGCAAACTACAAGAAATGTGAAGGTCAGCAAAGCAACTGGGACTTTGGGCAGGAGATGACGCAGCATTCTTGTGCATGCTCATCAATGCCAAGAACAGGGTCCACAGACTGAATTGAAGAAATGTAGGCAGCAGGTATTCCCCATCTCATAGTACACTGGCCAGTGTTGCTGGTACTTTGAAAATTCTTTTGACAAAACCAGGTAAAACCAGCATAGCAATACACTGCAGATATAAACAGGGTCTTAACTGTATCTATACTGGAAAGGTAGACATTTCAGAGGATATTGGGATATTTGATTTCTTTAACAGGGTCACCTGGTAAATATTTTTTATGGGGTTCTGGTTTTTTGTTTTGTCTTATAACAACAGAATATACTTGTGGCAAGAAATAAAGTTAACAGAGTCTCAGTGAATAACACACATTGTCTGGAAAACTGCTAAGCTGTTACTTTGTCCCTTGTAACTCATTCAACTGATTCTATTAAAAGCTGATAAGTGGGAACTTTCCAGGATCTGATTAAAAAAAAAAAAAGAAAAGTCAATATAGTTTTGATTAAAGGACTGGTGTTCTTAGAACTCCAGTGTAAACTGGCCCTCCGGCTACACTAAGGTCATCACTGCTGCCACAAACTGTTGAATTGGGTAAATGATATGAGTACATGTGGGGGAAAAGCACGTACTATCATCAGATATCTTTTATTTCTATAAAAATCTGCCACTACAAAACTAATAACTGTGTAATCTGTTGAAGTACATACTATTGGCTCTCTAAGTGTGATCTAACTGCAGGAAGAGAGGTTCATTCCATTAGCTTTTGTGCTGGTAAGAGAAGCAGCAAACAATCATGACCATACTCTTCAGTACTCTAAATGCTGGGAATCTAAACATCATCATATTCCAACTTTACAGAACAGAAGTTACTAATAATTTCTTAGAAATAGAAAAACCTCAAAAACTTCATAAATGTCATAAATGACCTCACATTGCAATAGATTTATAAAGCAGCTACTAAAAATCATCAGAACACAGGATCATTGTACTCTGCTGAAATGTTGAAAACACACATTTCCAGTCTTCCCTTGGAGCTCTAACAATGTGCCCTCCTTTACCTAAAGTTTACACTTCGTTATTTTCATGTAATCGCATCTCATATTCAATCAACTTCATTCAGGTGTCTGTAATCCCTTTTAACTTGGAAACTTCTTTTGTTATGTAGTTGTAATGGCTAAAAAAATCCATTATCTCCCAAAGTAAAGAATTACATAAGTACGCCTGAGTTACTTCATGTTTTACAGGAATTTACCCCATTCCAACTATAATCCTGTAATATCCATCTCACGTACACTATTCCACAATCTACATGATTGGGTTAGTTTGAATCACTTATTTGCTTTTGAAGAAATTCTGATTGTCTCCACACTTTGATTCACAACCCAGAACAGTCTAAGCTAGTAAACTGGACTTCTTCTGCATAAAACTAAACTGGAACATACGCTTTTGACACTCAGTCCACACAACAATAGAGTTAGTCCAAAGTAAAATCCTGAAAACATTTACATATATTTATCATAGAATCATAAAATGGTTTGGGTTGGAAGGGAGCTTAAAGATTACCCATCTCCCTGCCATGGGCAGGAACACTTTTCACTAAATCAGGTTGCTCAAAGCCTCATCATTGGGCTTAGTATGAACCACTGCCCTACAGATCCACTCTTACTGGCTGGCACTACTTGCTGAAGTAGACAGAAGTCTTAAACTTCCAAACTCTTCATCTAGTTATAACAAAATTAGTTGATATAAAAACAGTCCTTCAAAGCTCAGTACTAAATTGGTAAGTCCTTCTGATTTTGCTTTTGTCAAACATCTGTTGAGCATTCCAGATTTAAAGAACAGATCTTATAAAAGCATTTCTTAACAACACTAATTAACTGTCGCCTGATAGTATATCTAGATAGTGTTTGAGGTTATATACTTCAGAAACAGACTAAGACGTTGTATAACTCTAAAAAAAGCTCAGCAGTGGCCAGGAAAATAGGACTGAACTGAAAGACAAAAAAATCTTGAGAGGATGTGATCGTGGACCTCTCTTCAACTTTCCAAATACAGTAACAACACTACAGCTGTGTATACTAAGAATTTTGCCTTAAGATTCTAATATTGTAATCAGTTCTAGAAATGAAAGTGTCCTCAAGATAGCTTTTTCCTTTCTTAAAGAACAAAGAAACTGAAAAATACACAAACAGGGCTTGTGACCTTAACAGAAATAAAAGAAGAATGTAAGGTTAGAAGACGTAAGAGTGCACAAACCAAAGAACTGTGGCTGCATGTTAAATTTTGTCATTCATAAACTCACACTGTCCTAGTCAGGGGCAACTGTTTTAAGAAAGGAAACTGCAAAGCAGAAAGAAGAGAAGGCAAATGGAACAAGATACAAGAACACGCAAGGGAAAACTCTAGTAATCAAGGGCTGACTACAGCTGTTTATTGTTAATTTAAGTAATAGCAAAAATTATTCCTAAAAGCTAGTATAGCTAGAAAATATGGATATATACATATGCATACACAGTCAAGTGAAATTAGTATGCAACAATTAAGTAGAAACTGAACGACTTGCAACTGTAGTCTTAATGCATCAAGTGCATAAGCATGTCATCACTCAGATTTAAATACTTGACTTAAATACCGACAGTTTTCTTGCTTCCATCCGGGAAGTAGAATATTCATGTCCAAAAAAAGCCTTTTAAAGTATGAAGACACACATTAGACAATTATATCAATATAGAAACAGTCTCCAAAGTAATATTATTACTGTTTATTAACAATAATAAAGTCATCGATAAGTCTGTATTTGATTTTTATATCTACCTGAATACAACAAAACTGATGTTATTTTGGATGCCAAGACAATAAGGAACAGTTATTTTTAATTGCAATTTCCAGCAACAACAATGACAAAAACCTGGAGAAAAGTACAGTCTCACAGTGTAACAAACAAATAGCAGGGGAGACACCATGATCAGGCAGGTGGTTTTCCCAGGGCGAGGCTCATCCCTTGCACTCCGGGTGTGCTGACCCCTGCGATTTCCCCAAATGCGGGAAACTCGACTGCATAATTTGTGGTAGTGAGGGACTGCGTTCGCGCTCTCCCCTGATTTGTAAGGGAATGCCTCCTTCATGGGTTGAC
>NW_009922082.1:0-2556 GCF_000696875.1 Nestor notabilis
TGCCGGCTGGGTTTGAACCACGACAACCTCCTAACATTTATCTGACTTAGCCACTTTTAGGAGGAGATATAGTTTAAGATGCCTTTTTAAAGTCCCTGATGTTTCCATGGTTTAAGGCATTTTTTGCCATGTCTTAAAAGTGCAATTCCCAACCAAAAAGGCATTCTCCATCACTAAGGTCCCAATTATATCCTGTGCATTTACAGTCTCTCAGCTGCGTGTTGTCACTTGATACCATCCAGGAGCTGTGCCTTGGGCCCTCCCACAATCCTGCCTTCTCCCAAGGGCATGGGCTTCTCCACTTGGGTCCCTCCCCAGCAAAGCCTCCTCAAACACCAAATGTTGTCAAGATTGCTGTGCTCACTGGTCTGAGCTACCTGAGCCTCACTCAGTGCCACAAGCCATCGCTCACCCTGTCCAGCTGTGCAGCACAGGTCAGGTTGTGGAATTCCCTAAGTGGAGAATAAAGTAATAAAACAGGTGTCATCCACCACAGGACCAAAGCTAAAGGGCTGTCTGTGTGAGCACCAGAAGGGTGAGGTGGGAGACAGATGAAGTAGCTTCTGCTTTATCTGCTCATCCTTTTGCATTAATGCTGTTGTTCAACTAAGATGATTTATAAGTAATAATTCTTGTTTAAAGGAGGTGATTGTTGTTTCTGGCCATGCATAATTCAAAATTAAACGCACACTCTGCACTATGGATGCTGTCACCTCTGCTGTACCTCATTAGGCAAATTGAATTAATAAAATCCTAAAATCCTGTTGAGCCTGGGCTTCCCTCAACAACAAAATTCAAGTCAAGAATTATTCCAATTGTCATCTTGCAGTTGGGTTATTTCTTGCTGGGAGTATATTTCAGAACTCTTCCAGTGTCACTGCATGGAGGCTCCCTGAAAATGTTTGCAATTGAGGCATAGGTCACAGCGCTGCCTTTGATCTCACCCCATGAGAGCAATAAGCCTGGTCTGGCTTTGAACATGCCATGGAGCTACTAAACCCATGCACAGCTTTATGTCCAGAAACAATTTTCTTCGTGCAGTATAGACATACTTAGGGATGGAAGAGACCTCTGGAAGTCATCTAGTCTAACCCCCCTGCCAAGGCAGGGCCACCTAGAGCAGGTTACACAAGAGCCTAGTCATGCTGTGTATTCTAAAATGGCGTTTCATTGGTTGGGAGAAAAGTTCTGCCAGGACCTATGCTAATTCCTCATAAATTTCTCTGTGTTGCTGCTCTTGCACCAAGAGAAGCGAGGAGGCTCAGCCACAGGGACCCAAAAGTTACATGGTCTACATGGCTTGCTTCAGCATTTTCATGTGTGGGATACAAAGCTAGCACAAGGAAGCAAAAGTGCTTCTGAGCCAACATATACAGCTACAGTGGAGACTGCAACAGGTGGCAAAGCAGAGAAAGCTGAACTCTGGGGGAGGAAACACAGCCAAATTTCTTAGGAAGGAATATGCTTAAAGAATTACTTAATTTGTAGTAGAACTTAGATACTGAACTAAACATGTAGTTTAAAACCAAATAAATTTAAAATAAACATCGCACTTCTGTCATGAATCTTATGCAGTAAATACTTGTTTTCACAAGCTTTCACAGACTGTGTAGTTATTGTGGATCTTGTCCTGTTCTGGCATATCAGGCCATGTGCATGTCCATGTACAAATATATCTCTAAAATAAAATGTTATCAATTCACAGGGCACTTAAGAGCTGACATTTCCAGGATGTAAAAGGTATTTTCTTATAAACAAAGGTCTTTTAGGCAAATTTATTTAAAACCTATGTCATGAGTGGATGTCATGGTTTAAGTTACTGTCTGGGCTTAAACCACGACAGCGGACTCTAAAATAATCATCCAGAAGAGGCATTTATTTTACTGCAGTGACTGTGAGATTCTGACAAGACTTACAGTAATGTTTCTGCAAGCGGATATTTTCCTGAAACACAAAGCTATGTGTTCCATGCTGAAATAATTCTTAGCAGACTTCAATTTACACTTCAATTTTCATTCAAGCTATTGAATGAAAAGAATAGACAATGACACCACTAAAATAACATTCTTACTGTTTTCTGCATCAACTTCACTACTGGCTTTATTACAAGACAATAGGCACAAACAGAAATATAGCAAATTATATCAAAAAAAGAAAAAAAATAAACTTTCTTTCAGTGGGAGAGACCAAATATCTGTGATTGGAACAGGTTGCCCAGACAGGATGTGGAGTTTCCATCCCTGGAGATACTCAACACTTGCGTAGATGTGGTCTGGGGAAACCTGTTCTACATAACCCTGCTTGAGGAAAGCGATTGGACTAGATGACTTCCAGACATCTCTTCCAACCCTAGTAATTATGACTTACTGAAGGGACAAACTGGAAGTTTTCAACAGCCCCAAAATGAGTTCCCAATATGATTTAGTAGTGTTTGTGGTTGGGTTTTTTGAGGGTTGGGGTTTTTTTTGGTACATGTAAAAGATCTCTCTTGGTACATGGAAAAGATTTCTTTGTACATGGAAAAGATTTCTCCTGGAAAGCATGCTAAGGCACATG
>NW_009922083.1:0-3792 GCF_000696875.1 Nestor notabilis
CTGCTTTTTACTAATGATTAAGAACCATGGAAGTTCCAAACATGCATTGAAATCGGTATTTTAGTCCCTTGAAAAATATTACTGTGCTGCTTGAAAAGTGTCCTTATTTATTGCTGCTTTCAGATAAGTACTTAACAATGGGTAATGAGGAAAAGAAACAATATCAAAATACTTTGAGGGTTAAAAACTGGACTTTTGTGTGCAGATGGCTTTATTTCTAAACTTCAAAACATCAGCAGGTGTGCTGATCATGTCAGCTCTTTATTTAATCAGCTGTGTTATGTTTCAAGATAAATATTTAAGTTGTAGACTGAGGTGGAAGCATGTAATAAAGGAGTTTTAAAAGCAGTGTTTAAGTTGGCTGAGAAGATGAGTGGAAGATGATATACAACACAACATATGTCAGATTCATAAGTGAAGTCTCCACATATGAGTTTTCAGGGTAAATGTCTTTATATTACACAATCAGTAATGTTCTGGTAAATGTCTTTATCTTACATGATCAGTAATGTTCTAAGTGCTGTCTTGTGTGCTCTCAATTTTGTTTCTATGTTGAAAACTAATAAATACTGTGTGTGGAGCATGAGAACATTACTGAAGTAGCAGGTGTGGACATGTTGTACTGGTAATATGCTTAGTCTCTGAGAAGTAAAATATAAGTTCATTACCCTGTGGTACATAACTTTAAAGCAGCATTACACCATCAGAAAGTTTTTCCTACCAGGAACTCTGAGTTTCATACTTAGAAAGAATAGCTGCATCTTTTCAGTGGACAAGGGGTCGGAGAAATGGTGATGTAGAGCTATTAGGCAAATAAGCATGTGGGTGCTTAGATGTAAAGTGCTGGCATGTGGCTTTCAGTAAAATCCAAAAGCGTGACTAATGTCTGTTTTGCAGTAGATTGAAAAATAAAGTGTTTTTGAATGAGATTGAAGCAGAAATTCCACAAAAATGGGTGTTAGACACCACTGTGATTTGCATGTTCTATAATGCAGTCGCTCTTGGAATTGCCCCATTGTTTGGGCTTGTTAACTAGAGGATAGTGTCATCATGGAGAGTACTTGCAGGGAATAATGTGTGATGTTTTTCTTCCTTTCTAGAGACGATTGCCACTTGTAGCTCTAATAGTACTAAAGTGACAACTCACTTGCCCCTGGAAGTGGAAGACATAGCTGTGGTTCTGTAAGTCTGGGGGAATTCAAACATCTGCCTCCCAGGAAAATGCTATCATTGGCAAGCTGCATGGGGTAGGAGCTATACTGCTCTCCCCCAGGGGTTGATCCAGGACAAGTCTACTCTGAGAATTTTTATTATGTGTTTATGGAGATAGTTTTATTGATATGGTGTAGTTCATCCTTTCAGGGAACTGGTATAGGTTAGTGAAGTAAAAATCTGGGTTTGCTGGTGTGTTTTCCTCCTCTACTAATGGAGGCATACCAATAATTTGCTGTATAATAATCAGTTTTATTGTGAATCTGAGAGAATCATCTGAATTTATGATAAACTGCAGTAAGCTACTGCTTGGTGCTGTGTCTGAACACCTGGATGTCATGCACAGGAAGTCTGTAGGTAATGATGAGCGTTTTAACTAGGGCATCTTCATGCAGTATTCTTAGGCTTCACAGTGCTGTAAACTAAGGGTTTTATATAAAGAATTGTAAGATAGAGATGAAGTAATTAACTGAATATAGTTTTAACACTTCAGGACTTTGCTTTGTGCCCTTAGAGTGCATTCACCTCATGAAGATCTTACATGGAGAGCTAGTTTGAGTTGCAACTTTTGTTCTCAGAGATGTACTTGTGTAGGGAAGGGAGTGTGCTTTTGAGGGAGGTTTAGGGGTTTGGAGCTTTTTTTAGCAACAGTGTCATACGATCTTCAGAGTAATAGAAGATCCTAGAATAATTACAAACTTCGTTCTCCTTAGAGGTAATAACAGAGATGGTCATGTTGGCACTGTCAGGGACTCTAAGACTGTTTATTTGTGAAGGTATTAGAAATGCCCATGTATTTTCCTTCCCTCTCAGTATGGATACTTTTCTGCAGTGTATTTAACACGTTAGAAGTTCCCTAATACTTTTGTTTGAAAATGTGAAACAACTTGCTAGATTTTAATTGTATATTCTGATGTTTTATGCACTCTTCAGTCATTACCTATTAGGTTGGCAGTGTATGCAGAGAAATGCTCTGTTTTTCATGAATTAAGTCACCGATTCATGTTTATAGTGAGACACATTTGAACTATACCTGTAATGGGTATCATGTATGTTTTAACCACTTTATGGTTAAACCACTTTTTTTTTCAGATGCAATATATTGGTCATCTTGAAATTGTCTGACATCTATAGCAAAAGGAGAGGAATGGCTAATAGCTTCATTTGATGTCAAAATAGTTGCAGCTGCTTATGGAGTGGGGGACTTACGTCTTATTTTAATGTCTTGCTTTGGGTTGGAGCAATCTAAAAACATCTGAAACTATTAGTGCTTGGAGTCAAGATTAATTTCCTCTTCCTCTTCAGGCTTTAGGATTAAGATCTGTTCAGAGGTTGAAGAAGTTTCATTAGGACAGTATACAGGTGATACTAGTGCTTCTTTTAAAACAGGTGAGTGGTATAGAAAGGTGTGCCATGTCTTGGACAGAAAAATGCCATGCTGTCTGATAAACTGTAGAATTATGTTCTTATGATGGAAGCATTTTGGTAAACTACTACATTACGGTTCCTCTTTTTTATAGGTGATATGCTTCATGCTAAAGGCTAGCATGTGATTGGGAGTGTTCTTTAACTTGTAAGGATATGTAAAATGAGTAAATGACAATTTCTAGACTGAGTGACTTCTTGGTGGCAACCTCTTTAACCTGGCTTTCCTGTTACCCAAGGAGAACTCAAGAGTGGACCATGCTTTACATGTCATTTTGTGGTATGCACAGTATGACAAATGGACTCACCAGTTTTGAAGCATTGAATTTGCATTGTAGGTGTAAAATGACTGCATTATGTACTCACTATGCTATTAGGATAAACGGAATGCTGTTTATGCAGTCAGTTGAATCTCTGGCACTTTTTCAGAACCAGCCTTCCTTTTAGGAAAGGTAGGTTCTGCAAGAATTGGTGACAGTTTCCAACAAAAGATCCAGTCAGGATGAGTATCCTTTTTTGCCTCTAAGGACTGTTTATTAATGCTATGTGCATACTGTAGCTGTTTGTCTCCTGTGTGGATAGGTAGCTACACAGTCATTTCTGAATTCCTTGATTTACATATACAAACAGCAGTCATTTCTGTTTACTCTGCAGTATTGAGCTGCCATCACATATACTCTGAATCTAGATGTTACATCAAGGTGATAAAGGGAAGCAAATTGAAAGGGAATATAGTTAGATGAATATGGTTCTTAGGATGGGTTTTCATAAAAAATTATCTCAAACTGAGACATCAGTAGTAATATCCTTGAGGATTTATAAAAGTACAATAAAAACTATCCTTTCACTTAAAAAGAATAAAACCCTATAATACTTGAAACCCCAAATTTTCAGTATATTCTTATAATTGTCTTAACTGGTTAGAAATTATAACAATGAATATTCCAATTTTTTGTACCATTACTGCACAGAGTAAAACCCTTCATAAATTAGCTAAAGCTACTTGAAAAGTTAACTTACATAATCCTTTTGTAGTAGTTTAAGCTGCTGGTAATTTATGTTGATTTTTGGGTGTTGTTTTTTTTGTGTGTGTGTGGTTTTTTGTTTTGTTTTGTTTTTTTTTAAAGTCCACTTTTTGCTTCTTCAGGAAACTAC
>NW_009922083.1:3823-6923 GCF_000696875.1 Nestor notabilis
TTCCAATAACTCTTAAAATCATTGATCCAACTTAGCTAACTTGGCAGTGATAGCTAATTCAGCAGTGATAGCTGATTCAAAGATTCAATTGCCTTCCAGTGAGCTTAGTGAAAGATTGAGGTTGAAACACTGTTGCCTCAGAGAAAGGAGTTGTAACAAAGCTGAGTTACTCTGAAATACCAGAAAACCTAAATGAGAAGAAAAAAAAATAAAAATCAAGAATTGTTACTGCTGCATGAAAGACTATGATCAGAACTTTCTCTTTGTTAGATCAGAGGAATCTGATTGTACTGTGCAGAAAGACCAAAGGAAATCAATCTTAACTAGTTCCATGGCATTTCAAACAACTAATTTGCTTTCTATCTGGGCTCTGTGCTTAAAAAAACAACATAAACCTAAATCCCACTTAAAACATTAGTCACAGACACCATTTTGGGGAATAACTGGGAGCTCAGATATTCATGCATAACAGTGTTTAACTGACAGCCTAACACAGTAGTTCTGCAAAAGGAAGATGCATCTAAAATTTTCTTCAATTTTGTAGATAATCTAGGGAGGAAATCTTGTAAAGGGCAAATTGCTGTCGCAATTGAGATATTGAAAACTTGGAAGGTGGATGTAATATAGAAGGGACACTAAGGGCTAGAAGCTGTTAAAAGTTCAGTGTGTGTTGGTGAGGGGAGAGTAATGACTAGGTTTGTTTGTGAATTTATCCAGTCTTTGAGGAAAGGTCAAGTAACTAATGAATGTAAATGGTGAAAGCAGTGGTCTGTTTCTGGCAGTACTGTAACCCACCAGCTGAGCCAACAGTAGTTTCAGAAATTGTAAATGGTCTGAAAAGTCACATCCTTAAAGCATGGTATGAGCTGCTAAGGAGGGAATGGGTCAATGCTAAACTGCCTGACTATGCTAAGATCTGAAAAAATTTTGTAAATCTAGGCCTGGTTGTTTAGATGGGTGAGTAACAATGCTGTGTCTTGTATTCAGTATTCAATAGAAAAAAAGTGGCCATTTCTAAGCGTAGGAAGTACAAAAGCTTATTCTTAATGCCTGCAAATAAAAAACTGGATGTTTTGCAGCATCTTTGTCTTGCATTAGAACCAGGTTGGAAAAAAAAAAAAAGAAAACTAAACCGAAAGAATTTACTGCTTTTCAAGAGGGAATGCCAAAATGTGTGCATTTCAACTTTCCTGTTGTATTCTGTTATTTTTGACTTCTGAGTGGAATGAATTTAAATGAAATGCTGAAGTAGAAGAATATTAGGTCACTATATTTCATCTGTATCTAAGATTTTATCTAGTGTTACTTACAAGTAGGGGTAGTGAACAATTTGTCCTGTATGTGTACCTTCAAGGATTTTGGAGCACCTGCACTTGAAACTCTTCTCCTGAGCCTGAACAGCATAGCTCATGTAACTGGTATCTCATGAAGTTTAACTCTGTTTAGCTTTGCTGACTGTGAACATTTTTTAAAATGTTGTCTTCTCTGGTCTTCCTTAACAGCATGTCTGGTAGTCCTGGAGTTAGAATAGCAGTTTGTAAAACTGCTCTTCCTCATCTCCCTATAGAATTTTGATGGGACATCCTTCATCATGGGTCTCTTCTGAAACTTGTTTTGGGCTGAAAAAATGTGAGGGTTGTATTTGTCTGTTCTGGTTTGGTTTTACTTTTTTGTCCTTGACTACCTGAATGAAGCTATGACTGTATTCTTATGATCTCTGTGTTCACATGCAAATCGTAATAGTCCCATACTCTCCAGTTGCTAGCTTAAACTCACTAGCTGAAGTAAAGCCTAGCATCTAACCTCTCCCTGCCTCTCCTTTTCATACACTGCATGTTATTGAGACCAGTTATTCACTGGGCTATCCTTAATTCAGCCCATCTGTCTCAGTAACAGCTTCATTTTCTTTTTCCTAAAGCATACAATCACCAAAAGATTTCAGGATTTCTTTCTGCTGCCTTTCTCATGATGTTGCAACATACTCTGCTGATGGAAAATTCCATCTTATCCTGGTCTTAGTCACATCTTTGCTACTTACCACACCTTGATTATCCATATATATGGTACTGCAAATGTTATTTACTTGGCTTCTTGCTTCGGTCACATCACTCCCAAATTTTACACTTCATGAGACCTTTTGTGTTTAAAAAACAATTTGCTGTATCTCTTTGCATCTCTCGTCTCCTGCTCTCATGCTGTATTTTTGTACTTTTTTGTGCTTTTACGTGTGTGTTGCACTCTGGCTGGGGCAGGTGAGTGCATATATCGTAGCATCCAGTACAAATATTACCAGTAATAGTGAAAGTGGTAACCATTGATTTTGTGCTATGCTGATACCTGTAAAGAAGCATACTACAGTATGCAGAAGAGATGGAAATTCAGACCTGCTGTTTGGTCCTGCAAAGGTATATTTTTAGAAGTGGCAGGGAGAATGAAATCTGGAGGGAGGTGGTTCTGAGTTTGTTTTGAAGTGGTTGGATGCAATGACCACCATTGGTTGGATGCAATGACCCTTTTTATTTTGTGTTTCCATATAAGCACTTGCAGTCTTGAGAGTTACTCAGAGCTACTCCTGTGTAGCTCTGACTTCAACTAGAAAAGCCAACATCTAATGTGCTGGCATTCTTCACACTTCTCTTCTGCAAGAGAAAGCCTAACTTTAGACACCCAATTTTTTAGGTGTGATATTAAGACATAATTGTAAAACTACCACACCCAACAGTTTTGATTTGTTTTTGAGAAGCATTGAGTTTGCTAAGTCTTCTGCAAAATGGACATATGTAATCTTCTGAACACAATCATTTGGGTTCTTGAGTAAATAACTGTTAAAATCAGCACAGAAGAGCTATTATGGGCAGGAAAAGTGTTTCCAAGCTGCCAGTTTGGAAACTTGGAGAGACAGGCTCTTCTGCCTGCTTTCCACTTGTGAATTATAGGGCTCCTGTTAATTTGTGCTGTCATTAACAGTGCACAGATAGTCCTATGCTTTATTAATGCCAAAAATATCCAGAGAGAGCATAACATAAATGATGAAATCTCTGTTTTAAGAGAAAACTCGAAATGAATAAAGCAATGGAATTGAGTGCGCCCTCAGCAAGTT
>NW_009922084.1:0-16765 GCF_000696875.1 Nestor notabilis
TAAAATAAAATGAAATAAAATAAAATAAACCACACACACACACACAAAAAACCCACGAAAAAACAACACATGACACAGTAACAGATTCAATTATTAATAAAATTGATCTTTTTCAAATCTTACTTTAATTTTTTACTAACTTCGCTTTTCCTCTGAACTTCACTTGGAGATGAAAGAATTTTTAATAGACAAACATGAAAACGATAGTTGAGAACACATGCAAAACTCCCAATGACAACTGGCCTTGACCCAAGGACAATATTCTGACGTGAACTGATGATACTTTTTGTTCCTGCTGTGCACCAAGTTTCACAAACTGTCTATATAGAACCAGCTTCTGGTTCCCAAACCTGGCCTCATTTGTCCGGCTTGAATGAATCAGTAGGAAAAAGCTCTGCCATTCTTTTGCAGCAGCAAGCCCCCTGCCCATTCCTTTCTATGATCAACTACACCTCCCACTGAGAATCATAAGGAGGAATGTGAGGCACTACAAAAGCTACACAGCTGTGTGTGCACACTGAATCTCCCCCTTACTTTGTAAGGGAAAGCAATTCGATACATGACCTCACATGCAAAAGCAGTGACACTGATAATGTCATAGGTTACTCTGTTTCTTCTCATGTCAGGGACAAGTAATATATAAATGGAAGTGAATATAGGAATGGGAATATGGAAGTCTCCTAAAACTATCAGTTGCAGGGAATATAGGCCTTAAAGTAAGAGATTTGTCTGAATTAATGGTATTTTTAAATAGCATGATAGGTTCACACAGCCTCCCCAATGTCTACCCATGCACACACTGCTCTTCCTTACCATCTCTCCTTGGTTAGTATCTGCCTTCATTTAAAAAGTGGTCAATCTTCTGTCCTCCTGCCTAATCTTCCATTGGTCCTCTTCTCATCCTCTCTAAATGGAGTTCCTCCTTACAAACAAGATCATTAAAAAAGCTTTGAGACAGTTGCTCATCTGGTATCTTGATGGATTAGACCTTAAAACAGAGGAGGGATGATGAATATCCTGATTCCATTTGCTGCTAAATTCAGTTAGTACTACTCTCTGTTGGCCATACTTTAAAACATAACATTTAATAATATCTGTACCACTTTAGAGTGTACAATACTCTTAGTCTAAGATTGCATGGACATGGTATTTTATAATGAAAGAATTGTATTCATAGCTAGAATCTCAGAGATAGATACACTTTTTCTTTTTCAGCTACATTTAACAATCTGGTTTAGTTAATATTCTATTTCAATAATGCTAAAAATGAAAACTATGCCTTGCTTACAGATTCTTTTTTTTCCTTTTGGTGGGAGATTCTTTGAAACCTCTAACCCACAAAATATTTCATTCTCTGTCAATTCATAAGCATTTTACTTTGTGATATTACCAATGCTGAAGAGCACAACTTAAATATAAACAGTATAAATCCTGTAGCCACTGTGTGCATATGCAGCACAAACATCTTATCTAGACCAAAGTTTTTCGACTTAGCACATTGTACTTGATGCTGTGTGTCACCTGTCTCTTGTTTGTCTATAGATTAGCACAAAAATGTCATTGCAAACTAAGTGAATAGGGCACAGACTAAGCACCTGCCACTTTTAAAACTCTTTAGAAGACTCTCTTGTTTATTTTGTAAGCACCCAGGGGTGCAGTTAAATAACTGCATTGAAACAAACAATACTGGTGATTATTAAGGAGGCTTTTCACATGAAAATTCACTTCAGAAAAAAATGTTTTGCAGATGTAGAGAAGAAAACTGTATCACTAAGAACCACTCAAAATACTTTGGTGGACCAAAACACCTTTATTTTTCTCTTGGCGATCTGCCAAGTTCACTGTTGATTTGAAAAGAATTCTATAGCTGGAGGCTAAAGCAGAAACTGCAATGATTTAAAAGAGAATTGGCTACAGTAAGAATGATAAAGCACCATATCGTTAAAATGCAACTGGCATCTTAGCCTCCCTACAGCTCTTGAAAATGTGCTTACTCCTCAACTGTTTACCAAGAAAGGAGAAGAAACAATTGAAATCACACAATATAGAAAAATGCTTAAAGAACTTGGAAACTAAGTGCAGGCAGAATAATTTGCTGGTAGGTCTGTTAAAATAAGGATGCATTATACATGGCAAGATTACTAAGAAAAGCATATGGAAATATATAGCTGAATTTAGTGCAACATTCATTTATCTCCATTAAACATATAGCAGATTAACTAATAATGAAGGTCCACTTACATTTAGGAAATCAAAGTTTTATTTACAGCTTGTGGATTAAGCATTTAAACATTGTAGGCCTGATAATATTCATATTTTAATGCTTGGAAGATCATCAACTGTTTTCTAAACTGCTTGAGAAATTAGATTTAGAAAGTCTTTGCATCAAAGCCTTGTATAGTGGCCTTCTCTTCTCTGGAAGGCTGTTTTGCAATGCTAAGACTATGACAGAAAATAACTATAGTTTCACAGTGAAGGAAGAGTTCAGAAAGGCCTTCAGCAGTTTCAGATAACAGAATTTGTTATTCAGATGTTGCTTACTCTAACAAGATAATAATATGCAGGCTTGAGTTAGAAAACTGTGCAACTGTGTTTTTCAGGTTCACAGAGAAGAATTTATTTACAACTACATGCTTAACTTGCAATCTCTGCTGGTAAGATTTCCCTCACAAAATTCAGTTTGACAGATTTCGTTTGTTCAGTAGTTGTGTCCAGTTTTACAATTAAACAGAGCTGCTTCACTCAGCATTTATAAATGACATCAGGTGCCATAGCAACATGATTACAAGTTTCCATCAATTTGTAGAGCTGAGTAAATAATTATCAGTGAATAATTAACTGAACAAAATTAGCCTCTTTTTCTGCTTCCAGCATGTCCACAAGCAGATTGTATTTTCTCAAATGTATTCCTTATTTAAACCACATAGAAACACTCCAGACCCCACAGAACCAGATCTTCAATATGCTGTAACTCCATATAAGGTAGATGACTAGCTAAGAGATACACGGGACTTCCCAAATGAGGTGCAAAAAAACCAATGTCAATGAAGGGGAATGGGGCAGGGAAAAATACTAAAGAGGGAATTGTTGTTCAAATATTAAGTACTTCAGCACTTTCTTTAGTCCACATCTAAAAACATAGGCCTCCTTTATTTAAAATAATAATAAAATAAATTAAAAAATTAAATCTGTGCAGAACACTTTAATCAGAATTCCCGAAACAAGGATTTTCAGAGAAAGCTCATGACTAGAGCTCTCATGTCCAACAGGATAATATTGGCACCTGGATGATTAACTCATTTTAAAACCCCCATCCCAATAGAAAGTATGCATCCCGGTTCTTACCAGATCTTGCAAGAACACTCCCCAAATCAGACCATATTTCTAATATTACACTCCCAGAAATATACCACTTTCTTGTCTTAGGATCATTAGTAAGAAGCCTGGCTGGTAGTAAAATGTTTGTCACATCACGAATCTGAGATGAGCGTTCTGAACTTCTAATAACAGCTATAAGCCTGGAACCATTGGGTTGTATCCTTCTTGCAGGAAGCCAAGTATCCCTAAATCAGGAATGCAACACTACTTTACAGAAGCAGTCCTGAAGAAAGGGGCTGAATGTTTTAGACCTGTCAACTACTTTGGCCAGTTCTTGTTTCTTATAAGCATTTTACTTAGGTACCAGGTTGCAGTGACACTGCATAGAAGAGACAAGAGACCTCACCCTTCTTTACAAGAAACGCACTACTCACAGAATGAAAGGAAGACAAACCAATAGGATGTTTTCCTTCCCTGTCCTGATTAGAAGAGGAAGATTCAAGAAGTTTTTAAAATTAGCAATTTTTTTTGGCAGAAAAAAGTAAACACACACAAAAAGGTGTTACAAATTCTTCAATCTAATTAAACAGCTATCCTTATAGGATGTAGTAGTAGTCATGGGCCTAATTTAGCATAAAATGTAGCAAACACTGCAGTTCAGATAAATTTCATTGTTAAGCCTGGCAAACCTAAGAGCAAGGCTTAACTTTCTGTGCTCTTTTTGTTGTCCACAGAAGCCGAGTGACTACTGGGGAATCTTCCTCAGCTGAAGCTGCAGAGCTGCACTTTGAAATTCAAAGAAAATAGTTCACAGTCTTGCTAGGCTACACTCCTTACAACTTTGGCCAAGCTCTCCTACACATCTTCTAGGCTGGCTGGAAAGCAAAAACCCCTGAAACTCTTGTGCACTTGGGTTGCAAATTAGTTGGCACCACATGAAGTTGTCCTTTAGAAGTAGTGGTTTTATGGGTTTTTAAATAAATGAAAATAATTTTAGAAACAGAAGTGGCCCCAGACAGTAAGAAACAGCTTAATGTGTGAAGCCTAGGACAGGCTTGTTAAAGCTATGGAAGGTACATTCCAACGGTAACCTGTCAGCCCCACCTAAATAAACATTTGTTAGTCATTTCTTGAGATGCATGCAGTAATTCCCACCCCACCAAAGGGATTTCAGCACAGCTTCCATTGCCAAAACATTGTCTCAAACTCCTTGGTAGATATGTCCTACCATAGTTACCAGGAAATAGGGATTCCCACTTTGCATAACTGAAGCACAGAAACTGATCAGCTTCTACAAAGGCAGAAGCAGCTCATGGCAAAGTAAGGAATTCTATCTGCATTTCTGAAGACTTGTTTCCCAAGAAGCACGTTTTTCTTTTTAAACCCTCCAATTTCTTTCTTAATGGAAAAATGCCAATATTAAACTGTAAACACACTTGGTTTCACAGATTTCTTTTATCTCTCTCTGGAACCCAATACCAAACTGAGTGTACATTGGTATGTATGAAAAATATAAAGATGAGGTGAAAAAGTATCCACTCTGATTTAATTAGGTTTTAGTCATTGGGGGGGGGAAACCTTGAGTCAGCTGCTAATGTTACTAAAATGATTTCACCTTTCCATCGACTTTTACACCTCTTATGGTGCTAAATTCACTGCTCTGACATCTGACAGGAGAAAACAGAAAGGTCGACTTTCTCCTGCCCTCAGCATTACCCCAGAAGGCAACACCACTAGGCTTGATTTTCTTGCCTAAAGACACCTCCACATTTGTAACTGCATAGGTTTGTCTATCCACTGCTTCTTTACTATCTCCTGCATCTTTAAGCCAGCAGAAGAGACTGCAAGATGTTTTGCTGATGATACACCATCTTCTCTATATTAAGCCTGGTTTCTATCATCTGATTGCTTTCATGTTGTCTGGCAGATAAACCCGAATGAATATTAGCTCTCGCTCACTCATTCAGGATAAGATAGCAGCTGTTTGCCAGATAAAGCATGTAAAGCATGTAAAGCATGCAAAGCATGGAAAGGCAACAACTGCCCTTTTGTCGTCTCTTAACATGGTCTTTTGCAACCCACTGCAGTTTCTTCAGCATGCTGTGATATTCCTTTCTGCTTGTACCTGGATCAGAGACTGCAGCCAGGTTTCCCTAACAAATAAAACCCATAATGACTCTTTTTTTTTTTAAACAAAAACAACCCATATGTCACCTGGAGAATTTCTCCATAGACCTGCACCTGGAGCTAGCCCCAGGGCACATGTACACAGCTTGGGAGCGGATCAAGGCAGTACTAACCTGCCTTCTAAAGCATCTGCTCTCTTCCACGGGTTTTTTTTTTCCACAGAAGAATGAAAACACTTCCCGTGTGTCCTAGCAACCCAGGAACCAGGTATCTGAAATCTAAGTCTTTGTAACAAGCTGAGATCCACACTAAAACATTTGCTTGCTGCTGCTCCTGAAGTGCAGGCACTGTCCTATTTACAGTGCAAAGCTGCATTTGGCAGTCATTTCTGTCAAAGCAGTGCTCTCTGTTCAGCAACCCAGGAAAATACTACAACTGAAGATCCATTTACTCAGATTAACATATTATCTACTCATCCTTAGATTTTCTTCTCTCTTCCCTCCCCCCACCCCAAGAAACTACAGTTGCATGAATGCCTCTTCATGCTTTTATGATTTAATGGATTCTTACCACTGCAATTAGATACCAAACAGAAAATAATAAACAAATGTAAGTGGAACAGTCAAATATGTTAAAAGTGTTAATGGCATTTTCCACAAAATAAAACTGCATGCTATTTGGCTACCTTAACTTCTGACACATAGCCTCAGCCTAAATAACATTTTCATGGAAGTTCAGAACACGTTTATCACACTAGATTTCACAAACACTTTCACTTTAATAGAGAAGCCTGGTTAAGGAATAAGCATGTTATTCAGAAGACTTCAGGTTTCCTGGTCTGATACAGATTTGGCTTTTGAGGAAAGGAGGCCTTATTTCAGCTGATACAGGTTAGAGTCAGTTCCCCAATTTGAGTGAGCTCTGGATTGAGTCATCCTCTTCTGGTTTCTCCACAGTGAAGTCTCTCAACTGATAGGATCATGTAATATCCAAATAAATGTATCGATACTTTGGTCAAAAGCAACACAGGATCACAGAATGCTTTGGGTTGGAAAGGACCTTAAGATCATCTAGTTCCAACCCCCCTGCCATGGGCAGGGATACCTCGCCCTAGACCATGCCACCCAAGGGTCGGTCCAACCTGGCCTTGAACACTGACAAGGATGGAGCATTTACTACTTCTTTGGGCAACACATTCCAGTGCCTCACCTCCCTCACTGGAAAGAACTTCTTCCTTATATTTCACCTGAACTTCCCCTGTTTTAGTTTGAACCAGTTACCCCTTGTCCTGTTGCTATAGTCCCTGATGAAAAGTCCCTCCCCAGCATCCCTGTAGGCCCCCTTCAGATACTGGAAGGCTGCTATGAGGTCTCCATGCAGCCTTCTCTTCTCCTGAACACCGCAAATAAGACCAAAGATCTACTGGGCTATACACAGTAGAACAAAGGAATCAGCAACTCAAAAGAATTCATAGAAAAAAGCATGTAAAACAAAAGCTTAGTTTCCTATAGTCCACAAATAGGAAGCTAAACCACAGATTTTTGGGGGGCAGCTCTCTTCCTAAGTTCTGAACCTTGAGACCTTAACTACATGATCCGAACTTATTTCCTTTCATCATTACGTGCCTCTCTGCAAATTCTGTGTACAAAAATATCCTTAAGAAAAATATACAGTTATTTTTATTGATCACTCATGTTACTGATATTTAATAAATTTACATTTCATTGTAATAGAGGATCACCAGAGCCCGATACTGAAAGATATACCTAATGGCATCAGAAATGACAATTCTGATATAATGTGGCCTGTTTAAAGTAGAAATCATTTAGACCAGTATTCTGAAAAGTCAGCTGACCACAGTTCCTTTCATAAAAATTACAGTGATGTAAAGTTAGACATGTGATAGGTTAAACTGTGATATTTTCATTCAGTGTACCCTACAACAATCACTAAGAATCTTTTCAAAACATGAAATAACTTCTGGGATACTGTATATTTTTAGATGTCTATAGGGAATACACCTATGATAAATCTAACTGGATTTTACCACAGCTCCTCATAGCAAGCCTGAAAACACTTTCACCTGTGATAAAAAAGTACATCTTACAAAGACACCTTAACTACGAACATATTGGCCAGTATAACATCTAAATATGTCATTATAGATTGAGTCATTTTATATCTCCACTTAGCTGTTAAAAATCAGCACAGAGAAACATAAAACCGAGGAAACTGAAGTGGGGGTGGTAGGCTGTGAGAAGCAGCAATACCCTCAGAATAAGTCACAATGATTCAGAAACAGAACCCGACCTCCCCGTTTACCTCTCCCTGGTATCAGAAAAAAAGGTAGATTGGCTCAGGTTAAGAAGAGGACTTTTTAATCTTTAGATATCTGAAAATATTTGAAAAACCTGTCATTTGGAAGAATTATAAAAGCACATACAGAAAAATAAACAGATAATAGCAGCAGATCTTTGTTATCTATTAAACATATATTTCCATTATGATTTTTAATTAAATGTCAGAGAAATGAAGCTGCTGGCTAGAAAGCAGAGTCAGGAACGAATGGCGTTGACACAGACTTACTGAACAACATTTGGCAAGTCCCTTAACCTTTCTCAGTCTCAATTTACCCATTCATGAAGTGAGGCCAGTGACATTTAGCTGTGTAAAAGGGGTGGCTTATTTGATATTCATTAAAGACTCTGAGATCTGTGAATGGTAGATATTAAAGTGTTATAACATTCTATTATTCCCTTCAAGTCCTCCTCTTTCTGAAAAAGATGGACAAAAAATTTCATCAAGCAGATACTGCTGTAGTTCCTAAGTGCAAGGAGAAGCGTAGTTCTTAGGATGACGTAAAATCTACAGGACACCAGTACAAAGACACTGATGAATCCTCTTCCATTTCCACACCCCCTTTCAGGGCACATTAAGGTTTCTCCAAATAATTCCACAAGGCATTTTCCTTACTCACTAGACCAACATGGTTCAGTAGACAAATCTAGCTTGTCATTTCTGCAGGATTCTTGTTTACATCCTTCAGAAAAAATTGTTCCAATCATCTTTAGTGCAAGTTATCTTTTACTCTACCATTATAACTTTCAATCAGTAGGATGAACTACTAGAATCCTAGGAATGAAGATTAAAGGAATTCAAAGCAATGACTGGTTCACATACACATATACCCTTTAACACTTTAAGCACCTCACAATGACAACTACATTTGTCTCAAAATCAAGAAATACAGTACTAAATTCTAAAAGCAGCCCTTAGTTCCATACACAGAAGCTGCACTTGGACCATAGGAAAAAATTCATACAGAGATAGAGCAGAAAACTGAGAACTGTGTAGTCTGAAGTGGTTAGATCTGAACCAGAAAGCACCCTTCTTTTCAATGCACTGCCTGGCTCTGAGTATTTTACACTTTTACTTGTCCTGATCTCTAGCTGTTCCTGCTTCAGATACTTATAAAGCCTGTCTTGGTGAGAGGATTTTATAGTCAATTGTTTTTTCTTGATTTGCCAAGACACTACATGTTGTGCAGTTGAAGACTCCCTTATAACAGCATCTGGGCACACTCAAGAGAAGAGCACACACTTCCTCAGAGAACCCAAGGGATTTTCCACCTGGAGCATTACACACCTAAGACTGAAAAATTACCTCTCTATTTGGCTGATCTGTCTCTTTTCCCATAATCAGTTCCAAATATTTTGGTTTTAAAAACAAACCACTAGACCAAACTACATAAGTAATTTTCAGTTTTTGCAGTCCTCTCTGGGGGACTTCTGCAATTCTTCTCGTGATTTCTGCATGTCATGTTTTAACAACACTTGGGTATGAGGATGGGAAGGAAAGCTTCAGAAGATCTACACACCTTTAGGTATCTCAGTATATCTTTTAAGGATAATGGTGTCACCACTAAAGAATCCATCAGGCTCATTTTCCACTCACACTGGGACAAAGGAAGGGTAGCCCCACTAAATTCACTTAGTACCAGTGTTCGCTCTCAACTATTGTCACCTACTTGTTCTGGCTTGAGCTGTTTTGTTGTTTTTTTCCTAGAAGAAGTAAAGCTCTTCATTCAGCAAAAAATCACTGGAGAAAAGGAATACAGTCTTATTCTACTGAGTCAGGTGGAGGTTAAAATGTCAAGCAACATAGTTCTATTTAGTTCAGATGTTACAGCTAAATATGTTTATACCACAATCCTTATTTTTTAATAACCACAGTCTGGACCTCTGTTCTGCAACTAGAGTTTGATTTTCCATTATATTCATACAGTATTCCTAGAATCAGCACAAGATCTGCTCAGACATCACTGTAGCTATTGGGAAACTGCTGTCACCAGTGTACCCAAGAAGCATATGCATTTTTCATGTTATACAGAAATGCATGTCTTCATAGAAGAGATCAATATGCAGACCAAAATGTTAAGAAGAATCAGAGAACAGCACTTGAGCAGATTAAGTTGCATTGCAATTTTTCTTTCTCTCTTTCAACCTTCTTTACCCCAAGAAACCTATTCCAGATATATATGTAATGCAGAGTAGTTAATACAGACTAAAAGAGATAGACATGACATGGCACTTACCTAAACGGATACAGAGATTCCAGGATACCTATAGCACTCTAGCTGATAGGAACTTCAGAAGCACCAATTCAAAACTGACTTCACAAAACCACAAAGCACATTTCACCTGTGCAACAGACATTGTGTAAGCTAGTCTATAGTACTGTGCCAAGGGCATATCACCCAGACTTTTCTATTTCAGCTGAAAGAAAACCCACTATCTGATAAGCTAACATGATGAATGTTCGAAGGACTGCACAAATAAGTAGAAACCCCAAGAGTTGCTGACTTAACTTCCCTGTTTTTTTAAATACTCCAAGTTAAAATACATTTTGCAAGTCTTACTAATGTGTGTATCCACTCACACTATCCTGCCTATTATGAGCTCCCTGAAAATACTGAATATTCAAGAGTTCTATTTTAGTCAATGTTAAATGCCACCAAGAAAAAACTGCCATGCCCAAGCAAAAAAAAAAAAAAAATAAAAAAAACCAAACCAGTATTGCACAAACTTACTTGTAAAACACAATCTTGAAAAATGCTATTATAAAGACAGTTTTTCAAACATTATCTTTCCTTAAAAAGTATTGTAACTTTGGAAACCACACAATATGGGAATAAGGCTTCTTAATTCATTATTTTTCCAGCAATAAAAGAATATAAGACTCTATTGTCATAAATACCATACAGATGCATTAACACTACAAGGCACACAACTTGGGAGTCCTGTGTGTTTTGAAGAATAGAGCCCAATATCACTCACTTACCTGAAGAACAATGAAGAGTATAAACTGATGTAATTAATTTTTTTTGATACAGAACTATTTTAAGATCTGCTGAGCACCTTCCCCTCTGCCTTTCTTTGGAAGACTGTATGAAGCACATACAATTAAAACATCATTATTTCTACAGTCACATTCTTTTGACAAAGGAAGAAGCCTCTGTGTCAAAATAGACATGTCACTGGTTGGTAAAATATGAATGATGTGTTAAACAGATCGAGGAATGCACTGGGTGAAATTTTAATTCCCCTTTCATGCATTTCAGATAATGTTTTAAAATCAAGTTCAGTTTCTCTACACCATGGCCTTCTTGAACCTTAGTAATTATAGTACCTTTAGTAGCAATGAGGGGTGAACCACAAAAGACATGAAGCTACAGGTCTGTTCAGATAAGCATTAAAATTTGACATTTCTAGTCAGCAATTCTGTTCCTAGAGAATTTCTAGTTGACTAGAAGCACAGTGATACATAGCCTTTATGTCAGCATTTTAAGTATTTTGTGCTGTTGTGTTAAGAAGTGGATGATGCCTTTACCCCAAATTAGAAAAGGATTGAACTAGGGTTTATAAATTAAAAGACAAAACAAACAGAGGGAAAAAAGAAAACCCAAAAAAACCCCAAACAACAACAAAACAAAACCTCAACAACAAATAAATGACCAAACCCCAGACAAACCATGCTTGCCAAAATATGATCTTACTACCAAAAAAAAAAAAAAAAAAAAAAAACGCCACCTCCATTGGAGTTCCATCTATTTCAGCTCTAGAAGGCCACTCCATTGGAGTTCCATCTATTTCAGCTCTAGCTCACTGAGGCCTGGATTGACAAGGAAAACTAAGCACGGATTCTTAGAACTGTCAAGAGTTCTAAGATGACGACTTAGAAAAACAACAACTGAGAAAAATACTTAGCATGTACATACTAGAATACATGCAGTTTTATAAGCCATATACTGTAGCTCTCAAAACTCAAAGACTATTCTGTGGGGGAAATTATTAAGGTTGTAGAGTTATTAGAAAGTAAGACTTGTAAACTGGTAAGACTATTTCTCTCTAAACCAGAAAGATAAGTGCAAACCAAGAAAACAGTATCCAATAGATTAAGTATTAAGCATACAAAGCTTTCCAAAAGCAGAGAGAAGCTCTGCCAAGTTTTTTCTTATGCTTATTGAATTGAAAGTCAACATAATCCAGCCTAGAAAGAAAAACATTATGAGGACCAATATAACTATTGTGAAAGACTTGGGTTCACAGTGAAATGTGACATTTTTAGATCAAATGTCACCTATCCCCAAAATGTGCTTAGTGATCATTTCAGGCCTTTCCATTTTACTATTTTTCTAGAATTCACTAGTGCCAAGAGACTTCAACTTGTCTTACTTTTTCAAGTGGCTTTTCTAATCAGTCTTAACAATGTAAAAAGGCTGCACGCAAAATGCTATCTTTCTAACTTTATAGCAAGTGATACCTAGTTTGCAGTAGTGCAAGAACTTAATGTGATTCAGAAAAAGTAGTGATTCATGCTTGTGACCTTCTAGTAGCCACTCAGAAAACCTTAAGCTTGTGCTTTCTAACAAGAAGCTTGTTTTGTCTCAAGTGGACCAAACTCTGATTTCCTTAGAAGTTGTCAGGATTTTTATTTCCCAGATGAAATAAAAAAAAAAAAATAAAAATCATTCTTGCGTCTTTTAACTAAGTAAAAAGAAATCACTGAATGGAAAACACTGAAGCATTCATTCCTCTTGGTCTTGCAGATCTTCACGACTGCAAAGGCAAATTCTGTCCTCCATCACCCTTTACAGAGTGGCTTTTTGGCAGGCTGAATGGATTAGCTCATCTGAGAGGAAGAATCCAATCCTCTCTTTAGCCGATTTTCTCAAGAGAAGTACCAAAAAGAGAAAGACTATGCAATGAAAGATTGTATACTACTCTGGACCGATTTGTTTTGAGTTTTATGAACCATAATACAGTACAGTTGATTTTCTGACCAGTGTGAGCTCGAATTATGCAAAATTAGCAGAGCACTAGAACAACCTCCAACATTGCATCAGCAAATCTTTTCTGTGTTAACTATCAGCAGGTGCAAAAACACTTGTCAACATCCATTAAAACAACAGAAGTGAAGAAATTACTTGCTCTACTTCATTAACTAAGCTATAAGATAAAACAAATCCACAAGTCACCTGTTTTTAACTCCAAAAGAAATACTCTGAGAGATTAGGAGTTATGTCCTCTATTGTATGTCAAAAATACACCACAGGTTATCCTGGCATCTTCACAATCTCGTTAGCATACACCTGGAACCTGCCACACATTATAATATTCCCAACATAGCAATTCATATTTGACATATTCTGATTGCAATGTACAAAAGATGCTGCCACTTCAGAGCCTGTCAGCATCCCCTGCTATTGTCCAAATCACATAATCTAAGTTAATGGAAGGTATTCTTTTCCTTATGTTGAATCAGTTTCTCAGCAACTACCTGCTGAAGTATTCTTAAATTTTACTCAAACAGAGCTCAAAAAACCCCCACCCAAATAAAAAACCAACCAAAACAAATTCACTTCTAAATGCTCAACCAATTAATGGTTTATTTCAAAATACCATGTCTCACAGAAACCATATAATCAGAAAGAAAATGTCTTCTGAAGTACAAACAGCATTATGTTATCTTGATAGTGAAATATCAGAGGACAGGTTGATCACACACCAGCTTTGTCACACATTCTAAAACGTTCAATTCAACACTGCACTGCTGGAACTTCTGCCAAATTTGTCAAGCCATTGAACAATTATTTATCTAAAGTCATGAACAAATAGACAAACCTGAAAGTTCTTTTAGTAATAGTATTAGTCACACCAGTGAACAGTGTTGACATTTATACCATAATAGCAAGAAATAAAAAAAGCTTAAAACTCAAAGATAGAGAATTCAACAAAAGTCCAAACATGAGGAAACCAGATGAAATAGGTGAAATAGAAGGGGAAGAGTTCAGTGGTGTACAATAACTGTTGCATATCTAGACTATCTGCAACGTCTCCATCACCACATTTAGTGCAGGATCATGATTTTTTTATTATTATTTTTTTTTTTTTTTTTTTGTTACAGGATGGAAGCTCTGTTCCCATGGCTACAAAGAAGTTGTGAATAATCTTGGGTCATTAAGGATTCTTTGTGCAGATGATGACATTTGGAAAAGAAGGAAGTCTGACTGAGATTTTTTAATGTGGAAGTGGCTCTGCTAAAGGAATACCTCTGCATGGAGACCATGAAGTAAACTATCAAAATAAGGGAGTCATATCACAGCACTAACGAGCTCATCAGTAACATTTTCTCACATATTATTTCAGGTGAAGTGTAATGTCCCACAGAGCAAGAATTATTGCTAGATGATAAATCTCAAGTTTCACGAAAAATCTGAAGGCAGAGTCATTGGTGTTTCGGGGTTGTGTTCATTGGTTTTAGGATTGGGGGGTGGGTTGTGTCCCCTCCCAATGCATTTTTTACAGCAAATGAATTTTGGGAATCTTAGTAGTCTATACTAATTGTCAGACAACGAAAGACTGAGGGTATGAATGTCAAGTTGTTAATTTGTTACTAATTTCTGAAACAAAAATTCAGAGGTCTATTGAATCTCTTCATCAACATTTACAACAGCTTTGAGAAATTCACCAGTGTCCTGCATCAAGGACTTCAGAAAATAACAGTGGATATAATCCTCTGATATAATTCCTATATCGGTAGGAATCTTATCATAATTTTAAGACAACAGAAACTAACCATTTGGCACATAACTGTTGGAAACACAAGCAAGAAAGATCATCCTTCCTCTACCTCTACACCTCTGCCTGAGGAGAAAATTAAAAGTGAACTCGAAATCAAAACAATTACTATAGTCATGTGGATAAAAAAAGTCATTGTAGGTGCTAATTCATTCCTTGCTGCAGCTTACATCATCACAGCAAACAGCATAGTTGCTAGAGATTTCCTGGGAAATTATAACACTTGAGAAGACCAGAAGATCAAGGATCCATTTTAAAAAACTCCAAATTTACAAAAAAAAAAAAAACAAAACAAAAACCAACACACAAAACCAAACCAAACAAACAAAAAAAACACAACAAAAACACAACCCACAAAAAAATCACCCCAAGGCTTCCTGACATTAAACATTTCAGACTTCAATTAGTTTTATTACATTTAATTATTAAACTCCTACACTGTTGATTTTTTTTTCCCCTCAAAGATTAAAAAAATACCTACTATATCCAGAGGTGCACCACCTCAGGCAAAACACATAAAAGTCCACAAATTCTACCTCATATCAAGCCATGGTTATTTTTAGGTAACATATTACAGAACATCAGACTGCAAATGTTATTGTACATAAATAAGAGAAAACAGAAATTAAAAAGGAATAATTTAAAAAAAAACCCCACTTTTATAACTGTACTTTAAAAAGCTGCTAATTAACATTTGTTTCTAACACTTGATGCATTGGCAAGCTGCAAAGCAGAAACCTCAGTCCTGATGAGGTACTGCAACACTGCAATAACTTATTCAGCAGACACTTATATGTAGCCCAACTCTTCAGTAAGTACAAATCCATTGATCCTGATAGGGTTCTGCCAGGATGATCACCCCAATGGTTCTACAGGAAATTGCAGCATGGAAGGAAATTGCTACTTCTTTGATCAACTGGAAGAAAATTCCCCAAAACAACTGCCAAACTGCACATGTCTGGCATCACCTGGAAGGTTGCAGCAGTCAGCACTAACAGCCTGGCTGGCTCTGTCATCATTACAGATTCTGCCCTTAATAATGCACACACCTGCAAAGGGAAAGAAGTGCAGGGAGCAAAGATCTGATGCAGCTGTGGTCAACCCTTCAGCTGGTGGTTCCGTGCAGTAATCACCCCAGGTTTAGTGTTTGATCATAAATGTCACACGATTCAAACTCCTGAAACTGTCTAAGTTCTCACAGTCAATTTCATATTTTTTTTCCCCAAGGCCTTATGCCAAGAGCTCTTTATTCCAGGACCAGCTGATCAAATGGCTCTCACGTGAATCAGTTCTAGTCTGAAGCATAACACCCCAGAGCTGCCAGAGGCACCTTACCGCGGGGCTTCAAACAAGTGAGACTGAGCTTACAGGAGATGAAATGTGCACTGCAAGGTAAGCCAACAGCAAAGTCACTAACAATAAATACGGATTCATATTCCTCATTTTCTTTTAGGATAGGACTAAATGTTGCCATCAAACCTTCAATAGTTGGGAAACAAAGTTACACTGTTGTAAATGCACTTCACAGGCGTAACATTTTCTTTACTTATTCTGCAAAATAAGCCTGGTTTCCAAACGAACGCTAAACTAAACCTTTAGAGCTGCTGTAAAGCAATGGTGCCTAAGACAATTAAAAAGCCTTTTAACCTTTTATTGTTTGGGTTTTGTCCAAGTCCTTGTCAATTAAGCAGAGTTATTGAGGGCTAGAAGAAAGATTTAATGAAACATGGTCAGTCACTTTCTTCTTTCTCTGAATATGTTCGATGCACAAAATGTGGATAAATCACTTTGAAATTAACCTAATCCCCCGCAATCAAACGCTAGGTCACGCTCAACAAATGACCCTGCTCTCCTCGCAGAGTAATCAATGTTCACCGGTTTGTATCCTCCGCGACTGCTGCCAGGAATCCCTTTTATATAAACACGGAGAAACCGGAATTTTACACAGGAATCCCCACATCCACGCCCTTTTTGTCCCCTTCGGCTGAGATGTAATTCCCCGTCCTCCCCGCGGTAAACCGGGCGGCACGTACCCCCTCCTCCAGCAGAGGGGTGTTTGTGCGGGGCTGGGGGGAGAAGGAACGCAGAGCTCCCTTGCACGGGGCGCTCGGGTTTTCCCGTTCGGCGCCACTTTGCACCGAGACAGAACGAACAGAAGCGGCGCCGCGGGTGAGCCGTGG
>NW_009922085.1:0-1174 GCF_000696875.1 Nestor notabilis
ATGGATGGCAGTGGAGTGAAGGAACACAAACGTGGCTGAATATCGATAACAGATGTCCAGCAGGCAAGAGGCATTGCTTCAGGAAAAGCCCTTGGAATGGAAAGAGGCATCCTTTCTGGCAATTCCTTGGAGAAACAGAACCCAACAATGCCTTTGGGGCATTGAGGGGAAGATGCAAGAGGGAGACCCTTACTCTGGCAGACCAGGGCATGTGTTCTCCCTTGCCAGGTCATTTGAATGCCTTCCCACCAGGGACTGAGGCGTTCTCCTTGCTCTGCAGCAAGGTTCCTCCTCCAGCATGCACAGCAGCAGCAGCCACACCAGGGCAGCACCATGATGGCTTCTGGGAGGACTGAGCTGAGCCCTGGCAGGAGCAGGGGCTCCCACAGGGCCAGGGGCACTGCTGGGAGAGACCCAGAGCAAGGGAGTGATCCCAGCGTGGCCTTGTGGTGCTGTCAGGTTTGGCAGAAAAAGTGTTCCCAAACATTGATTGGGTTGAATTTGACCTGTGGTATGGGCTGTATGTGTGGGCATAGTCCCTGGAGAGCAGCTGGAGTCCTTCGTACTCATACCTCTCACCTCCTGCTATTGCAAATGTACGTTAACTTGCCAGAATTTGCTTTCAGCCTTGCTGGGATTTAGCTGGGCTTTTATGAGGAGCAGCAGGAACTGTCCCAGTGTTCTGGCTCCACACAGGTCCCACCGGGCCACGGTGGTTTTGGCATATGCAAAAATGAAATAAAAGCCATGGTCTCCAGAGAGCTAGCCAGCCGAGAGAGGATGAATGCTCACATTAATGTGTAATTAATGTGCAGTTATGGCTTCAGTTCTTTTGGCAGTGCAGAGTTAATTACAACTGAACTGTAAAGCATTGCACATGGATTTTATTTACTGCCTTATTAGTGGCATCTGTTCTCCCAGGGAAGTGTCTCAGCTGTTTGCTCTTGTTTAAGGAAACTAGAATCAGAATCAGAGAATACTTTGGGTTGGAAGACATGTTAAAGCTCATCCAGTTCCAACCCCCTGCCATGGGCAGGGGCACCTTCCATTAGAGTAGGCTGCTCCAAGCCCCGTCCAACCTGGCCTTGAACACTGCCAGGGATGGGGCAGCCACAGCTTCTCTGGGCAACCTGTGCCAGTGTCTCACCACCTTCATAGTGATTTTTTTTCCTGA
>NW_009922085.1:1446-2724 GCF_000696875.1 Nestor notabilis
CAGGAATGCAGAACTCAGTGCATAGATGGTCCATGCTAACTCACATGCTTTGGCTGGAAAGCAAGCTAAAGGACATGATCACACCACTGACTTTTCCTTTGGACCCTTTTTACTTGTTTAATGCATTGCCCCAGTACCTGAGCTTGTCACAACCTGAAAGAGAGCACCTGAGACAGGGAAGTGGGATGCACCAGCTGAAAGGCATTTGGTGCCTGTGTGTGACAGTGAGGGCCCTCACTCAGGGCTTGTGTTACCAAAATTCATGCCCAGCCCATGCTGACTGAAGTGAGAGGCTCAATTCAAAGCATACAATTTGAATACAAGGGTAGCTATTTATTCATGCATATGAAGTGCCACACTGGGGTACCCAAATGGGGTTTTAAACAGGGGTTTTATATGCTTCAAGCATTCAGGTACAACACAATCAAACTAATCACCAACAGCCACACTACTAATTACTAATCACAGTAAAACTTTGCGAAGCCATTCTGTTTCTGCAGCGTTCTTGCTGCTTTTCTATTTGATCAGGTGTCCCTGGAGTCAGTCTTGTTCTGATTACCTGGTCTAGTGGAAGGTGGCCCTGCCCATGGCAGGAAGTTGGAATCGGATGAGCTTTAAAGTCGCTTCCAACACAAACCATTCTGATTCCACGATTGCTCGGTTATTGACCTGTGACACTAGATGATGCCAGCAGGGTTTCAAGGACATGTCAGAGAGGCTGTAATCCTGGTGTTACCATCATTGTCCCAGGGATAAAACTGTTCTTTGCTCTTCATTAAATGCTCTAAGCTTCCCAGAAACAAAGTCCTTCTTTCCAGGGCCCGGCTGTCCTTTTGTTACTTTTACATGAACAATACCAAAATTCTCTGGTAAAATTCCACTACCTCGTCACATCACAGTGTATAACTAATATATATATCACAGGATCACACCCTCCACTAGACCAAGTTGTACGCTTTCCTGTTATAGCCTGATCAGAATTGACACTTAGGGAAGGGATTCTCATCACACTTGCCAAGCCTGTGATGCACCCAAACCTCCATCAGAGCTGCTGCTCCTTTCCAGCAGCATCTGAGTGCCGGAGCCCCTCCATCCCCAGCGCACCCTGAAGGCGATACGTGCCACAGCGGCTCGGTTGCAGGCGTCTTGCCCTGTGTGGGGCTGGCGGCTGCGGGAGGAAATCACTGCTGCAGGCAGCGGGAGCGTGACTCAGCCGCTCCGGCACACCGGGGCCCGCAGCACCCCAGCAGGGACTGCTGCTGCAGCCTGATTCGCTGG
>NW_009922085.1:2739-3422 GCF_000696875.1 Nestor notabilis
CCCGCTGCAGCCAGCTCTGCCCTGCTCTCCGCTCACTGCCTGTGCATCCGCTGTCAAAATGACCGGCTGGAGGAGAGGGACATGGGGCTGAATCCCTAGGACGGGAGTGGAGGAGCTGGTGATGCGGCCGGAGGATGCTGCGGGGAAGGTACAGGCAGCCTGGCCGATGGTCGTGCAGGGGGGTGGGCATGGTTCGTGTGCTCAGTGCTGCAGTCAGGGCTGTCCCGATGGGTTCTGAGACCACCCTGTGCAGCTGAGAGGTGACCCCTGGGATGAGGGTCCCTGTGGTGCCTGCAGTGGACCAGGCTGCCAGGTCCCTTGGGGTTGCAGCCCCCTCCCATAGGGAGGAGAGGGGGAGAAGTCAGTGGGTGCTCTGGGAAATGTTCTGCCCTTGGCCACAAACCAATAAGGACAGGCATTCAGCCTGGAAAAGAGAAGGCTCTAGGGAGACCTTCGAAGCTGTTCCTTAGAGCAGCTTCCAGTGCTTAAATGGGGCAACAAGAAATCTGGAGAGGGACTTTCGGCAAGGTCCTGTAGTGACAGGACAAGGGGAAATGGCTTTGAGCTGACAAAGAGATTGAGATTAGATGTTAGGGAAAAATTCTTCCCTGTGAGGGTGGTGAGACACTGGCACAGGTTGCCCAGAGAAGCTGTGGCTGCCCCCTCCCCGGCCGTGGTCAAGG
>NW_009922085.1:3603-14552 GCF_000696875.1 Nestor notabilis
GGGTGCCCCTCCCTGTGGCAGTGGTTTGGAACTGGATGAGCTTTAAGGTTCCTCCCAACCCAAACCAGTCTGTGATTCTGGGTTTCTGTCAGCACGGTTTTTCACCCTGGGGGTGCCCATGGAGGACCTGGTGTGAGAGCCCTCCTGCACGGGCTTATGAGCTGCTTGTGGCCACGTCCCAGACCCCACCAGCCTGCTTGCCCTGGGAGACCAGGAACTAGATTTAAGGGTGTGTCTGACCTTATTTTGACAGCTCTTTTTCCAGCAATTAGATCTGCCACGGGTTGTGCTGAGGCAGAAAGCCAGTCTGCCAAAATCTGGCTCCTAAGGTTACTGAGGCCATGTACTTCCTGGAGGGAGCCTGGAAGGGAGCCTGACTAAAAGGCTTTTTCTTGCTGCTCCCTGTCTGCAGCAGCACTGGGCCTGGGGGAAGGAGGTGTGAAGGAAACACAGTGGGAGCCATGATTTTGATTCCCCACTCCTTGTCCCACCGTGGGTGCGATGCAGAATTTGGTTTGCAAAAAGGCAGTCAAAATCCTCCTTAACCACAGGCCTAATGACCCTACAACTTCATCAGAGCCTTACCTGAGTGCTGTTTTCCTCCATTACTTAATCATAGCTGCCCTGAGAGGACAGTTTCCCCTTTGGGCTCCAGAGATACCCAAGAGCTTTTCCACCCTTGCTCCAGTAGCTCTCCAGGCACAGCACTTCAGTAGATCAGCATTAGGAGCTATGAACAACTTGGTAGGGCTCAGGAGTTTCGCAGCCCCCAGTACGCAGCATTGCCTGTGTGCGCCTCAGCCTCAGCTCTGAGCTCTTGGGGCACCTTTTCAGGGGACACAGGACCCCCTAAGAGGAATGCTGTGTGCGTGTTGATACGGATTTTCCACACAAGGCCATGCTTGGGCTGTTTGCACAAGAATCACAGAATGGTTTGGGTTGGAAGGAACCTCAAAGCTCATCTAGTTCCAACCCCCTGCCATGGACAAGGACACCTTTCACTAGACCCGGTTGCTCCAAGCCCCGTCCAACCCGGCCTTGAACACTGCCAGGGATGGGGCAGTCACAGCTTCTCTGGGCACCCTGTGCCAGCGCCTCAGCACCCCCACAGGGAAGAACTTCTGCCTAAGATCTAATCTAAATCTCTCCTTTATTCAGCTTAAAGCCATTCCCCCTTATCCTGTCACTACATGCCCTTGTCAATAGTCTTTCCAGATTTCTTGTCAGCCCCTTTAGGCACTGGAAGCTGCTCTAAGGTCTCCCTGGAGCCTTCTGTTCTCCAGGCTGAACAAGTCCAGCTCTCTCAGCCTGTCTCCAGAGCAGAGCTGCTCCAGCCCTGGGAGCATCTTTGTGGCGTCCTCTGGACTTGCTCAAGCAGCTCCACATCCCTCTTGTGTTGGGACCTGGTTGCTGCTGTCCCTGCTGCCTGCAGTGGGGATGAAGTGAGGAGAGCTGCAGATGGGTGAACAAATAGGCAGTGGAGCAGGCTGATGGCCAGGCAGTGGAGCTGGTGGGCAGTGTGGTGGGGTCAACGTGCAGAGGCTGATGGGCTTCCGTGGTTTACCACCCATGTGGCCCCTGTGTCAGGACCGTGGCAAGGGTCCAGCAGGTTTCCCGTGGACAGCTCTCCTACCAGGAAGCCTCAATGCTTTATGTTCATGGCTATCCTTTTTCTTTTCTGCTGCACTTAGGATGGAGGTGTTCAGAACCTCCCACCCTAGGAACAGGAGAGAGGAGACTGAGTGGTTCAGGACACAGCAGCCATGGCCATGCGTGGCCGGTGCACCAAGGTGCTCCCCTCAGAACTGAACAAGGTGTGCTCTGACAGAGGAGATGACCCTGCCACCCACCCCAGAAAGATGAGTGACTTCGAGGTGGTCCCCAATCTCCAGCAGAGCAGCAGCAGTGTCTCAAAAAGCAGGCGGAAGGCCCATTTCCCCAGCAGCAGCAATGAAAAGGCAAGTTTAGAAGGTGCTGGAAGAGGGGGTGGTCGATGAAAAAATGTTAATGAGTTATCAAGGGACTCATTAATGGGCGCATTAATAACAGATCACTTTAGTTTTAGGGGCAGACAGAAAAACCCCAAACATCTGAGTTAAATGTCCGGCACTCATATCTCTTGTCCTGTGGGTACACCTGATTTTGTCCTTGCAGATAGTGATGGAGCTTTCTTCTCTCACATCAGAAGAAGCACCCAGATCTGCTCCAAGCAGCAGGGTGTCTAGCCCCTGGCATAACTTCTGCCCTTTGCAGAAACCCTGACCCCTTGCTGCTTTTCCTGCTCCCTCAGGAAAATCTCATCTCATGGATTCCTGAGAACATCCGGAAGAAAGAGTGCACCTACTTTGTGGAAAGCTCCCAGACATCAGATTCTGGGTAAGTCAGACAGTCCAGGAAAGCAGGAGAGATGTTTGTGACAAAGGTACAGCACCAGAAAATTCCACCTTTCTATCAAGGGAGCAGGTGCCAAGAGGGTTCACAGATTCATTTTGGACTGGTTCTTCACCCTACTGTGTGTCAGCACATGGCTGATACCCCATGTCCCAGCGAGCAACCTTTCCGATACTTTCACAGTCATTTCCATTCAAACTTCATAAAGAGGAACCTTACTATTTCTCCCCTAAACCTCTAAGGGCAGAAATACCAAGTTTTTGCTGTTTCTCCCTCAACAATACCTTTGTTTCTGCACAAGCTTTGAGGGGCTGGGTGGGAGATGTTGGTGCCTGTGGTGTTCTTAATGAGAACGCCAGCTCCTCCTGCCTGGGCTGAGGCTGGGGGCCCAGCTGGGCTTTGCTTTCTGGCTTTAGATGGGTTCCAGCAAAGCTGGTGGTGTGTGTTCCAGGAGGGTTGTGTGCGAGTGTGGCTACCTCAGGGAACAGCACCTGGAAGATGCTGCCAAACCTCCCATCTTCCTGGGAAAGGAATGGGACCCCAGAACGCATATCCGGGAAATGCCAACAGATGCCTTCGGTGATATCCACTTCAGAGGCCTGGGACAGAAGATGGGGAAGGTGATCTGGTTTTCCTGTCTGTGGTGCATGGAGAGACCGTGTCCAGGTCTTGCCATGGCAGATGGGATGCAAGTATTCCCCTCCTACATGAGAGAAGGATAGGAAATTGTGGAAATGCTGCAAAGGCAACACTGACCCAAGCAGAAGAAAGGGGGTTGGGTCAGGGTCCCTCCTCTCTCCCAGCCCTGTACCTAGTCCATTTCTGAAACCATGAGCCTGATCTTCATGCTGTGAGGAGTGGCTGTTCCTTGTCCTTAGGTTTGTCTTGGGAATGCACAGTCCCAGGGAAGCGATTTGGAACAGAATCATGCACAAACACCTAGGGCAGCAGCAGCAGGACTCTGCTGGTAAACGGCATGGGAAGCCCATGGTTCTTCCCTGGGACAGGAGACATGGCAGTGGAGGTGCCCTGTTACTCTGATCCTGTTGTTTTTATCCAAAACACATATATGGTCCCTTTTTTGCAGTATGTACGCGTTTCCTCAGATACCCCTCCATGGGTCATCTACCACCTCATGACTCATCACTGGGGCCTCGATGCACCCAACCTGCTCATCTCAGTCACCGGGGGAGCCAAAAACTTCATCATGAAGCCAAGGCTGAAGAACATCTTCCGGCAAGGGCTAGTCAAAGTGGCCCAGACCACTGGTAAGAGGTGCAGAGGCTCTCCCTACAATTGAAGTGGGAGAGGGGCTCATCATCTGGCTATGGCCAACTCACTATGTTCAGTGGGTTGGGCTGCTCTGGGGATGCTGAGTTGGCCCGGGAGGCCTTTAGGTCCTTGTCTGGTCTACCACCACCAGAGATGGACTGTTCTTACCTCAGTTGCTGCAAACAGGCTCACAGGGAGCTGGGCTTGGAGACGCAACACTGGTCTGAAGAAGGCATCTCCTCTGCTGCCTGGGCTTGATTTAGTGGGCAGGCAAGACACCTTCTGAGAGATGGAGCATCTCCAAGGTGTTCCTGTAGCTATATAGGGGGATGCTAGGAGATTGCTGTGAGCAGAGCTTCTCCCTTCCCAATCCCCTCTCTGACCCCCAGGGGCCTGGATCATCACAGGGGGGTCCCACGCTGGTGTGATGAAGCAGGTGGGAGAAGCAGTGCGAGACTTCATCCTGAGCTGCAGCCACAAGGAGAGCGAGATTGTCACCATTGGCATAGCCACCTGGGGGACCGTGTACAACCGGGAGAGCCTCATCTGCCCCATGGTGAGCCAGGCAGAGCCAGAGGTGCATTTGCTTTGCCAGTGCCTGGACTGCTGGGGAAGTCCTGCCAAGGACTGTGGTGGGAACGGGTGCTTCAAGATGTGCCTGTGGCTGGTGGCCCTGGTAAAACGCAGCTGCACCAGAAGGAGTGATGGTCCCAGGCTGGTATTTGCTGAGAAGCCCCTCTACCCTACCCAGTGTCTTGTATAGGTGCTGCCCTTCTGCTGTGAGGACCCTTGTGAGGGCAGGTGGAGCAGACACAAAAAAGCATGGGGCAAGACTGACATGAGGACTGCAGGGGGGAGAGGGAGCACTCTGTTTGGCCAGGCTGTCCCAATATGCTGGCCTGTTCCTGCCACACATACTGGTTGCTCTGGGCATCTGGGATTCCTCTGTAGGCTTCTCCCAGAGTCTCTTTCTACATTTTACAGGGTGGCTTTCCAGCTGAGTATGTTCTGGATGAGGAGAACCAAGGCAGCCTGTCATGCCTGGACAGCAACCACTCCCACTTCATCCTGGTGGATGATGGGACTCACGGGAGGTATGGGGTGGAGATCCCCCTGAGGACCAGACTGGAGAAGTTCATTTCGGAGCAGACCAAGGTGAAAGGAGGTAACAGCAACACATAGCCAGGTCTGAGGCAGGGAAGGGCACAAGGTGGGATGGGCCATCCATTGGTAGAATCACAGACTGGTTTGGGCTGGAAGGAAACTCAAAGCTCATCCAGTTCCAACCTCCTGCCATGGACAGGGACACCTTCCACTAGACCAGGTTGCTCCAAGCCCCTGTGCCCAACCTGGCCTTGAACACTGCCAGGAATGGGGCAGCCACAGCTTCTCTGGGCAACCTGAGCCAGTGTCTCACCACCCCCACAGGGAAGAACTTTTTCCTAATGTCTAATCTAAATCTCCCCTCTGTCAGCTTAAAGCCATTTCCCCTTGTCCTGTCACTACATGTCCCTGTAAAAAGTCCCTCTCCAGATTTCTTATCAGCCCCTTTAGGCACTGGAAGACTGGTGATGGGTGCCCATCCTGGCCTCTGGTGAGGGAGGAGGCTGTAGCTTCCCTTAAGGATCCAGGCACAGAGTTTGAGAGGGTTGTCATGATAAATGTGGAACCTGGTTCCTCAGTGATACAAACCAAAGAGCCAGCTGACTGACTTATCAGGTCAACAAACCTTGTGATGCTGAGCTGAGCAGGGAGTCATTTCTCCCAATGGGCCAGACCTCCAAGGGGGCTTCCAGGTGATATCTTCTTGCCACATACATGATCCTCTGTTCTAACACACGTGCACACATGCTCCAGAATGTGCCTTTCACATTCACACCTTGCCTTTCACATCCCACAGCTCAGAGGGGACTGCATTTGGGTGCATTGCAGTATGCCCCACAGGGAAGTGACCCTGGGCTCTGCTTTCCTGCAGGCGTTGCCATCAGGATCCCCATTGTGTGCGTGGTGGTGGAAGGAGGCCCGGGGACACTTGACGTAAGGAGCTGCTCCTGCCTGGGGTGCTGCTTATAGGTGTTGGTGTGAGCATGGTGCCACACTAGCTGAAATGCAGCCTGCAGGAGTGCTGCAGAATCACTGCAGTGTGGTTCTCAGGTTCAGAGAGGGTCTGCTGACCTCTGGGTGGAATTAAGGACCAGTCTCCCCACTCTGTTGCAGACCATCTACAACGCCATCACAAATGGGACCCCCTGTGTGATCGTGGAAGGGTCTGGGCGCGTGGCCGATGTCATCGCACAAGTGGCCAGCCTGCCTGTGGCCAAAATAACCATTGCCTTGATCCAGAAGAAGCTGAGCGTGTTCTTCCGTGACACCTATGAGCAATTCACTGAGGGCAAAGTGGTGGAGTGGACCAAGAAGGTGAGCCTGTTGCAGGCAGACAGCTCCTCTCACTGCACTTGTGGAGACCAAAGGGGACCTCAGGGGTCCTTGCCTGTGAACAGGAGGGCTCCCAGTGTGAAGTTTAGGCTCGTCTTTGCCTACCCTCCATCTTCCCCAGCCATGCTCATCATTGTCCTGAAGGGCACCCAAAAGGCTCAAACTTTGCTTCTCCATGACTGCTCCCTTTGGGCAGAAGTACCACTTGGGATCATCCCCAGCCAGGCTGGGACACACAGTACAGGGGGTCTGCAGGCAACCCAAGAGGAGCAAGGAATTGCCCCACACAGATCAGGGGCTGAGGGAAGTATCAGGGAGGAGATGAGGCTGCTGATTGCTTGCCCATGGCTCTCCTTGTAGATCCAAGACATAGTGCGGAGCCGACAGCTCCTGACCATTTTCAGAGAGGGCAAATATGGCCAGCAGGACGTGGATGTGGCCATCCTTCAGGCCCTGTTCAAAGGTGAGGGGTGGGGAGCTGCCTGGGAGGATGGGGCAAGATGGATGAGGTGGAGATCACAAGTCACCTCCTGCAGCTGCTTGACTTATGGGATCACCAAAGAGGTCCCCAAACCTCGTGATGCTGAGCTGATCGGGGAGAGATATTCACCCCAGAAGGCCAGGCCTCCAAGGGGCCTTCCAGGTGGTATCTTCTCACCATGTAAACGATCCTCTGTTCTAATTCATGCACTTTGCACGCAGCATCCCGGAACCAGGACAACTTTGGCCGTGAGAACTGGGACTACCAGCTGAAGTTAGCTGTGGCCTGGAACAGAGTGGACATTGCTCGGAGTGAGATCTTCACAGATGACCACGAGTGGAAGGTAAGGCAGTACCTGTGCTACTTGTCTGGTCAGGCTTACAGCTTGTCAGGTCCCACTTGAGGACTGTGGATATTGAGGGTACCTCTCACCTCAGCTATGCCTAAGGACAATTTGTGAGGGCATTGCTCTTGGACCCTAAACTCCCGCTACATTGCCAGGGGCTCTTAATCTGTGAGGGTGTTGAGGCACTGGAACAGGTTGCCCAAGGAAGTTGTGAATGCTCCATCCCTGGCAGTGTGCAAGGCCAGGTTGGACAGAGCCTTGGGTGACATGGTTTAGTGCAGGGTGTCCCTGCTCATGGCAGAGGGGTTGGAACTAGATGATCTTAAGGTCCTTTCCAACCCTAACTATTCCATGATTTCAAAACTGCTTTCAAACATCCAAAGCAGAGGTAAGCGCATCCTGCAATTCAGTATTTATAAAGGTCCTATTATTTGGCTTATCATTGTTTACAAAGATGATGGGTATTTTGTTCAAAACCAGTGCCTTTTCCACCACACCAGAGCAAAAAATACCTCTTGCTGCTCACACCACATTGGCAAACTCATCTCACCCAGCCTGGCACTTCCACGCTCAAACTTTAGTAGAGTGGGGCAGTGAAGTTGGGGCAGCACAAGCCATCTCTGACACCCCACACTGCATCCTGCTGTTGGGAAGTCAAAACTGAGCAGGAATATCTGTCCTTTCTGATGGGGCTGTGGGAACTGGAAGGGATTTTCAGATTTCATTCAACAGGTGGAGTCCCCCAGTTCACATACCTTTTGTGGGGCTGGGAAGGGCTTGCGGGAAGTAGGAACCCAAAGAAGAAATATTTGATAGTGTGAAAATACACAACCCAAGAAAGATCCACAGCTTGGTCAGGAAAGGAGGACAAGGCAGGCTCCCAGATTAGCTGATGCAGGCCAGGGCTGTTACAGATGCTGCAGCCCTGGACCAGCGTGGCTGGTATGAAAAGCTGAGTCTGAAACCAACCTGTGGCAGAAGGTCAGCAGGTACCTTCCTGTCAGAACAAACATGAACCCCTTACTCACAGGGCTTGCTTTCACTTCTGGGCACACGTACAGGTAGCCTTGGAAAGAAAAACCCCACAAATGCTGAGAGGAGGGGGCATACTAACCCACAAGATTCTCTCTTATACGTCCCACAAGCCCCATTACCTCCCAGCTGCTTTCTCACACCCAGAAGCTCCTTGTGTGCTCAGGGATAAAATCTTCACCCTGAGTGAGGAGCGTGGTGAAATCCTGCTCTGTGGCCATGCAGACCCTCACCTCTCCTCTGGCCTGCCAGCCCACAGATCTCCACCCCGTGATGGCAGCTGCCCTGATCTCCAACAAGCCAGAGTTTGTGAAGCTGTTCCTGGAGCAGGGAGTGCGCCTCAAGGAGTTTGTCACCTGGGACACCCTGGTTTACCTCTACGACAACATGGCACCATCCTGCCTGTTCCACAGCAAGCTGCAGAAGGTCCTGCTGGAGGAGAGAGAGCACACGCCTGGCTCCAAAATGCCAAGAATCCAACTGCACCATGTCTCCCAGGTGCTGTGGGAGCTGCTGGGCTGCTCCACACAGCCTCTCTACCCCAAGCCCAAGCACGCAGAGCGGCCCCGGCTCTCCATCCCCGTCCCACACATCAATCTGAATGTATGTATCTCCAGGTGACGTGGTGGCAGGGTTGCATTTGGGAGGGGGGTGTGGGCTCAAGAAGCCGTCCTGTGGGTTGCAACTGGATGTCTGTCTTCTTGCCTGCTCAAGAATCTCACTTTAAGTCCCTTAAAGCCCTACCCAAGACATCTGTCCCACATCCAAAGTGTCACTCGCACCCTCCTATACCGGCAGCACCATGTGTCCTTGTGATGCTGGTGGACAGGACCCAGTGGGGTGGGTGCACGGGACAGGCTGGGCACATCCCCACATGATCCTGGCCCTAGAAAACATGGCATTTCCAGGGTGGGTCCAGTTTGACCACCCTGTGATCTGCAGCAAAGGCTCTTCCACGGATGGTGGAAGCAGGCACCCAGGGGTTGGGCAGTGGCTTTGTGTTGAGAGGTTCCCTGCTCTCTGCAGCCCCTTGGCAGGGGAGCAGCTCTGACCTCGCATGCCTTGCAGGTCCAGGGCTCAAGTCTCCGGTCCCTCTACAAGCGCTCTGCTGGCCGAGCCACCTTCACCATGGACCCAGTCCGTGACCTACTTATCTGGGCTGTGGTCCAGAACCACAAGGAGCTGGCAGAAATCATCTGGGCCCAGGTATCACAGCCCAGAGCTGTTGGTCTGAGCTGGGAGGCTCAGATGGAGCCAAACCTCCCAGCCCCAAGAGGAAAGATGTGGGACAGCAGGCGAGCTGGCCCATGGCAGTGTCCGAGCCTGACCCCCAGCCAGATGTGAGATAGCTAGTGAGCCTGTGGACAGTTGATGATCATCCCCAGCCACACTATGAGGCAAGATCCCTCACTTCCCAGCCAAGGATGCCCCATCCCTGGAACTGTTGAAGGCCAGGAGTTTGGACGGGGCTTTGAGAAACGTAGTTGAGTAGGTGTCCCTGCCCATGGCAGGGGTTGGAACTGGATGAGCTTTAAGGTCCTTTCCAACCCAAACTGTTCTGTGATTCTATGATTCTATGAAAATGCATGCTGTGGGCAGAGGCAATGTGCTTGGTCAGAAGTGTGCTCTTCCTTCCGAAAGCTGAGAGAGGGCTCAGCACACCACAGGCAGGACACGGGGGCACAGCAGCTGGAGAAGGCTTCGCCCCATAAACAGCATCCCTGGACAAGAGGCAGAGTGGCTGGTGGCACAGTGACCATACCACGCAGCCACACTGCCCCACACCCAAGGCTTTCCACAAGGAGACCAGGGTTAACCCCAGGTTCCCTGTGGCAGTGGGTTACCTACTACCCCCGCTCTCCACCCTTGTCATGGCTAGCTGAGCATCCCGAGCAGCAGTCTGCCTGGGACATCCTCCTTCCTTCCCCATGGGAGCTGTGGAGGGTCTGGCAGGACTACTGGGACCTGCAGGATAGGGTACAGATCCCCATGGTCTCTCTGTCCTCTTCTGCTCCAGAGCCAGGACTGCATGGCAGCTGCGCTGGCCTGCAGCAAAATCCTGAAGGAGCTGGCCAAGGAGGAGGAAGACACTGACACCACCGAGAACATGCTGGCCCTGGCTGAGGAGTATGAACAGAAGGCGATTGGTGAGCAGGAGGGGACCAGCAATCCAGAGCTGCTCTTGCAGCCTGCAGGGCTGGCTGGCTTTGTCCAGGACGTGTCTGGGGTGAGGGATGTCTGCGGTCAGTGGTGCCAAATGGGGATCCCCTCATCAAGGTTGGGGTCGTGGAGCTGCGAGGACTGCCTGGGTGGTGCTCTGGGAGCGCAGAGGGTGCCACTGTGAGGTGCAATGTCCAGACCCTGCCCTCTGTGGGCACCTTGCTGAGCACCAATGTGGTCCAGCAGCTCTGTCATGTCTCCCTGGTGTCTGGCCAGGTGTGTTCACAGACTGCTACCGCAAGGATGAAGAGAGAGCCCAGAAGCTTCTCACCCGTGTCTCTGAGGCCTGGGGGAAGACAACCTGTCTGCAATTGGCTTTGGAGGCCAAGAACATGAATTTTGTGTCCCATGGGGGTGTCCAGGTGGGTTCCCAGCAGCAGAGCATGGAGGGGAAGTGCCTAAGTGTCCCCTGCCCCTGAGCCAGGGTTCTTTGTTGGCAGCAGTGGGGCTCTGTCCTCCAGCCCCTCTCTGACAGCCAGGGGTGCTCCTGTAACCAGTGCTCCTCTTCCTCCCTCCTCACAGGCCTTTCTAACCAAAGTCTGGTGGGGGAAGATGTGTGTGGACAATGGGCTCTGGCGGGTTATTGCATGCATGTTGTTCTTCCCACTTCTCTACACTGGCCTCATCACCTTCAGGTACTTCTTGAGGCTGGGGCGTGCGTGCACCAAGGCATGGATTTCCTCCAGCCTCACCCTGCAGCTGGCTGGGAGAAACTGCTGTGGCATCTCCCTGGGCAGCTGAGCCCCTCTTCCTCAGGGAGAAGAGGCTCCA
>NW_009922085.1:14583-18081 GCF_000696875.1 Nestor notabilis
TGACACGGCTCCGAGCCTTCTTCACAGCGCCTGTCGTCATCTTCCACATGAACATCCTCTCTTACTTCACCTTCCTCCTGCTCTTTGCCTACATCCTGATGGTTGACTTCCAGCCGGTGCCATCCTGGTGGGAGTATCTCCTCTACTTCTGGCTCTTCTCCCTGGTGTGTGAGGAGACCCGCCAGGTATGGGGCAGGCAGAGCAGGGGCTGGGAGGAGGTGAGGAGGGAGAGAGATACCCCTCTGTGTAGCTCGTGTTCCTAAGTTGCTTCTTACATCACTATCCATTCAGAGAGGTCCCAGCACAAGGGACTGCCAGACCCCTCTGTCTCCAAGGCCAGAGGATTTTCTTGCCTGTGTATGGCCTGGCTCAGGTACTTGCAGAAAGACATGCTGTTTTGAGCTGAAAATGTTAGGAGAAGGAAGGACCACCTCCTTCCTTGAGCATTTATTTATAGGCTTTGCTTGATATTCTATTTGCTTCAACATCTCAGTGCCTTTCTTCACCTGACTAAAACCCCCCATATCTCTGCCTCACCCCATGATTCTTCCATGTCCCTGTAGAAAAGATTAACTTTGGGTAAGCAAGAGGGTGTGGTGGTGGCCAGCAGGTCTGTGTGGTCCCTCCCCGCTACAAGGTACATGAGCATCTAACAAGGCTTTCACTGAAATACCAAACCCTCTTCTCTTCCCAACAGCTGTTGTATGATCCGGATGGGTTTGGGGTTATGAAAGTGGCTTCCCTGTACTTCAAGGACTTCTGGAATAGGCTGGATATCTGCGCCATCCTAGTCTTTATCACAGGGCTGACTTGCAGGTGAGTTGCAGAGCCACAGCTGTAGGCTACAAAACCAGCGTGAGATTTGTGCACATTTTTAATCGCAATTTCTTCTTCCAAAGGCCAGTGAGGATGGCTTCCCAGGGAAGTGAACAGGCTGTCCAGGGCAGTGGTGGAATCACCATCCCTGGAAGTGTTCAAAAAAACATGTAGATGAGGCCCTCAGTGACATGGTTTAGTGGTGGCCTTGGCAGTCCTGGGGTAAAGGTTGGACTTGATGATCTTAAAGGTCTTGTCCAACCTAGATGATTCTAAGATTTTTCTTGTGGTCATGTAATTAATTCTGCCCATTTTGCCTCTGCTTTCAGCTGCTTTTCAGAGAGATGTTTTTCATGCTGCAGCTACCACCCAGCACTCTAGGGAAGGTCACTGATACTGCAGAAATGTAATGCTCCGAGATCAGAGAAAGCCCGACACTGGTGGCACTGAGATGTTTCCTTTCCTCTCTTCTGTGCCCAGGCTGATTCCATCAACTTTATATCCTGGACGCATCATACTGTCACTGGCTTTTATCATTTTCTGCCTGCGTCTGATGCACATTTTCACTGTCAGTAAAACGCTGGGGCCCAAGATCATCATTGTGAAGCGCATGGTGAGAGCTGCCCTCCATCCTGCCAGATGATCAGCTAGAGCATCTGGATGCCTGCCACCAGTGTTACCCTATCCTGATCCTGGAGTGGGGTTTGCTCCAGGACACAGTTTTGCTTCCCCTCCGTTTTCTGCAGATGAAGGATGTCTTCTTCTTCCTCTTCCTGCTAGCAGTGTGGGTCGTGTCCTTTGGGGTGGCCAAGCAGGCCATCCTGATTCACAACGAGGAGCGTGTGGAGTGGCTTTTCCGTGGCGTGGTCTACCACTCCTACCTGACCATCTTCGGGCAGATTCCCTCCTACATCGATGGTAAGGGACACCAGCCTGTGACAGCATGTGACATGATCAGGGTGGCTGTGGCAAGGCTGAGGAGTACCAAGCTCGTGCTGCAATCTGCCTAGCTCCTGCCTTGTTGGCCCGTGGAAGTCCTACACAGGGCTCCTCTCCAGGAACATCATCAGGAGCAATGACAGGGCATGGGGATGGAGCCCTGCTCCACCACACTGGGACCATTGCCACCAATGCAAACCCAGGGACTGCACCTGCACAAGCAGTCAAGAAAGCACACTAGCACAGGCACAGGTCCACGAGCCAATCCAGCTCAGTGCTACAGCTGCAAAGCTAGTGGCAGTGAGTGGAGGACCTGGCATGATGCAGATCTGAGGTCAAATCGTGCTCAATGCTAAGCTCCCTTGATGCTGGCCTCTTCCAGAGAGCACAACATGCTCCCTGGGACACCACAAGGTTTGGCTGCAGCAAGTCATGCTGTGCTCTCTTGCAGGCGTGAACTTCAACATTGACCAGTGCAGCCCCAATGGGACTGACCCCTACAAGCCCAAGTGCCCAGAGACGAATGAGGACAACAAGAAACCTATCTTCCCAGACTGGCTGACGGTCATCTTACTGTGCCTGTATTTGCTCTTCACCAACATCCTTCTCCTCAACCTCCTTATCGCCATGTTCAAGTGAGTCCGACCTGGCCCCATGGGCCTGACACTGAAGCCTTGTTTACAGGCTTGGCCATGGCCAAGGCATTGCACACTGAAAAAGTGCAAGGAGGGTTTTGGGGCACATGGTGACCAGAGCATAGGGGTGCTTTGAGGGGGGCTACAGATATGGTGGAAGCCACGGGTGCAGGCCAGAGCTGATCAGGTTGCTGGGTATGAGCTGGGGCACTATACAGACATGATGTGCCCTCTCATCCCCACGCCATGGCTGACACCTGGACTCTTCCCCAGCTACACCTTCCAGCAGGTCCAACAGCACACGGACCAGATCTGGAAGTTCCAGCGGCATGACTTGATTGAGGAGTACCACGGCCGCCCACCTGCACCTCCACCCTTCATCCTCCTCAACCACCTGCAGATCCTGGTCCAGCGAGGCTTGCTCCGCAGGCCAGCCACCCGCCACAGGCAGCTCAGTGAGGACCAGCATCTCCCCTCCTGCCCTTTGTCCCTTTCTGGGTGCATGGCACTGTGCGCCAAAGCACATGGCTTGGTGTCTGGGCTGTGTTACTGGGGTTTGGGGTACCCAAGGGTCTGACATCTCCTTCCCTGGACAGAAGAGAAACTGGAGAAGAACGAAGAAGCTGCTCTCCTCTCCTGGGAAATGTACCTGAAGGAGAACTACCTGCAAAACCAGCAGTGCCAGGAGAAGCAGAACACGGAGCAAAAGATCCGAGACATTGCACAGAGGTACCAGCACTCCTGAGACAGGGACACACTTCTGACCCACAGTGTCCCAGGCAGAGAAGAGCTGGGATCAGCACAGAGGTGGCTGCTGAGGGGGTTCCTCTCTGCACTGTCCCTCCAGGGTGGACATACTGGCAGAGCTGCTGGACTTGGACCGGGTGAAGAGGACAGGGCTGGTGGAGCAGAGACTGATCTCTCTGGAAGACCAGGTAAGGCAAAAGCTGGGTGACTACGTAAGGAAGGCAGGGCATTCCAGGGGCTGAGTCAACAGACCCAGAGCACAAGAGAAAGCTCCTCTGAATCAATGACCCTTAGAACAAGCACAGGTTGCCCAGAGAAGCTGTGGCTGCCCCATCCCTGGCAGTGCTCAAGGCCAGGCTGG
>NW_009922085.1:18112-23585 GCF_000696875.1 Nestor notabilis
AACCGGTGCTAGTGAAAGGGGTCCCTGCCCGTGGCAGGGGGTTGGAACTGGATGAGCTTTAAGGTCCCTTCCAACCCAAACCGCTCTATGATTCTATGAAAACAATAGCATCTGAGAGGAAAAGGTTATGGGAAAAGTGTTTGACTCCAAAATGAACTGAATGAAAGTGCAAAGTGGTGGGATGAGCCTCTGCTCCCATGGTCACCCAAGCAGTTAGATCTGACCCAGCTCTTCCCCTTTACCCAGAGAGGACCCTCCAGACCTTCTGGACATGGGGCACTCTCTGTCCCCTCTCTGTGGAGCTGTTCCACACCCCACCCGAGCAGGGAGCCTGGTGGTCAGTGAGGGTCTGGTGGGAGGGCTGACCTTCTCCTGTCACACGCAGGTGCATCAGAGCGCCCAGGCCCTCAGGTGGATAATGCAGGCACTGAAGGACAACGGATTCAGTGCAGGCGAGGATGTGCCACCTGCGGGTAAGTGGAGCCCGCATCCATCCCAGCAGCACCAAGGTTGCTCACGGGACAGCAGCATCCCGATGCAAAGTCCAGCCAGCCCCCTCAGCAGAGCCACAGTCCCCAGCACCAGGCTCAACACCCTGCTTTGCAGGCCCTCACTGTCTGTGTCTGCCCCACAGGCTTGGGCAAAGCCTTGGACACGAAGGAGGTTGACCTGGAGGGGAAACCAGAGGAGAGCCAGTCCCCGTACCACGTGCTTGCCCGAAACCTCCTGTACCCAGGGTCTCACACCTGCCGCTTCCCTGTGCCAGATGAGAAGGTGCCCTGGCAGGTAGGAGCTGCGGCCCTGGGCAGCAGGGCTGGTAGAGGGGACCCTGGGGCAGATCCCCACGGTGGTGGGAAGAACAGACCCCTTGTCACACCCATGTCACGCTTGGGAGCTCCTGTTCTTTCCAGCCCTGGGACGAGTGGCTTCCTGGAGCAGCTGCTCTGTGACTGAGAGGGACAAGGAGAGGTGAACAGGCGCTGCTCCTGCTGGGATCTGCAGTGCTAGGGATACCTGGGGATGTTTGGTTGGTACAACCGTCTGCCTCTGCACCTCCTGAGTCAGGGACAGGATGTGTCACAGGCTTCCACAGGGATATGAGTGAGAGGCACCAACCCTCCAGCCAAGACCCTGAGCTCAGCCCCCGAGCAGGGCCTGGAGCCCTACATGCCTCGGGAAGTGATGTCACAAGCTGGGCAGAAAGTGTCCCCAGGGGTCCAGCCCCTGCCTGCTGCTGGAGCAGAGACACAAGGGGGGCCTGATATGACCATGTGCTCTGCAGGTGGACTTTGTGCTCTACGACCCTCCCACTTACTCTGCTGAGCACAAGGACATGGCTGTGCAGGACCCGTTCAGCCTGTGAGTGTCCCCCTGTAGCTCCCCACTCCTCTGCCCTTTCCCCTGGGTGGCACAGCCAGCCCTCCCTGCCGGGCTGCCTCCTGCTCCCCAGCTCCTTGGAGTCTCTCCTGAAGATCAACTACAACACCATGGATGGGCTGATTGACCGACAGAGCTTCCATGGCCTCTACACTGTGCAGGATGGGCTGCCTCTGTGAGTGCATCCACCATGGGGGCAGGTGGGCTTTAGTGGGAGATGGGGTGCCAGATTGTAGGCAAAGCACCAGGGAGATGGAGAATTCAGTGGGGCCTGGATGTGTCCATCATCCTCTTCCCACTTCCCTACAACCGGTGGTGGGGTAGGGATAATGGCATGCATTATCCTCAGGACTGTTCTCCCCCTCCCCCCAGAAGAATGCCAGTGTCCAGAGGAGGTGCAGTGAACTGGTGGGAAATTTGGGAAGCGGTACAGGGATGTGCAGGGGGTCCCTGGCACCACTGGAACCCACTCACTCTCTCCCTGCCAGGAACCCCATGGGCAGGACGGGCCTGCGAGGCCGAGGGAGGCTGCACTGCTTTGGTCCCAACCATGCCCTGCACCCTATTGTGACTCGGTGAGTATGTGGGAACAGAGAGATGCCCTGCTCCAGGACAGAGCTGGGGAAGTGGCATGGAAAAGGGGGCACAAAGCCATCTGGAAGAGACTGGGACCTGGCAAAACCCACCCCTGCCCATTCAACCACTGCTGGGCAGGGGGGAGCTGAGTCCAGCTGCAACATAACAGGGGCATCTCTCACAGATGGAGGAGGAATTTGGATGGGTCCATTATAAGGAAGAGCCTGAAGAAGATGCTGGAAGTCCTTGTAGCCCAGTACCCACTGTCGGATGTCTGGGCTCTGCCTGGGGTAAGACCGTGGAAAGCAGCTGGTGTAGAAGGGTCTGGGGAGATGGGACCAGCTGAGAGCTGGATGTTCTGCAGAAAAGAGAGGAGCACAGGCAGGAGTCACAGAGTTGTCCAAAGAGGTACCTCTGCCCTTCCCACAGAGCATCTGCATGCAGGGCTGTGCTGCCAGCAGTGCAGGGTGAGCAGTGGTCCTGTTGCAGACCCCCACCCTGACCCACTGTCTCCTGCTTCTCCCTCCTTCTTCTCCTCCATGGCTTCAGTTCTCACATGTCATTCATGTGACCATGTGAAGCCACTGGCATAGTGTCCTTCAACAGAGAGGCCCAGGGGCTGAACCAGCCAAACTCAGATATTTTCCTGGGCACAGCTGAGGACTTCTGGTGGGAGAGGGAGGGATGGGAAAAGGGAAGGAAAGAGAAACCACTGCTGCTTGCTCCCTCCACCAGAGCTTGTGGCATCTTCTGCAGTGGTGGCAACTGCCTGGTGGCCAAGTTGTTGGCAGTGAGAGAGGCTGGGCTAATGGAAGGTCCCACATCTGACATCTGCTTTGGCACAGGGATCACTGGAGCCGGGAGAGACGCTGCCACTAAAGCTGAAGTGGATCCTGCGCAGGGAGTTCTGGCCCCAGTTCCAGAACTTGCTGAAACAAGGCACTGAGGTGGGTGCATGCGGGTGTCCCAGTGGTACAGGGGCACACGGGTGTCCCCAGGGTACAGGGGCAGGGTGCATAACCCTTGGCTACTGTTCCCACTGGGGAGGGATGCCTCAGGGAGGTGGAGACACACTGAAACAGGCTCCCACCATGCAGGGAGGCAGCTCAGGGATCCCAGGGATGGGCTGCACACAGCAGTGTCTGTGCCTGCTGTGATTGCTCTCCACAGCTCCAGCTGCAGTGGTAACAGGGTCCTGGTTTCCAGCAGAGTGGAGGAGCTGTGGGATGATTCCCCCCACCCCCCCCCATCAGGGCCTCTTGGTGCACTCAGAGGTGTGGTAAGGGCTCAATGTTGCACTCCTTCACTGTGCACAGGTACACAAGGGGTACCTTGACGACCCCCGCAACACGGATAACGCCTGGGTTGAGACGGTCGCTGTCAGCGTGCACTTCACCAGCCAGAACGATGTGGAGATGAAGCGGCTGAATTCGGTACGGGCCTGTCTCCTCTGCAGCTCCCTGACCTGGCACTCTGGGGAGCCACATCTCCAGACCCAGGTCTCGCCCTCATCAGGACTGGGGTTCTCCAGCAGTGGAGGAAATACATGGGGATGAATATAGTGTGGCACTGCAAAGGTGGCCTCAGAAAGAAAGAGCAGGATGCTGGGGACTGGAGGTGCTGTTGAGCATGGCTGGCATGTCTCCTCACTGGCAGCACATACGTGATGTCTCTGGTCCTCTTCCAGTTCCTTCAGGGCTGCGATCCGGAGCTGTGCATCCGCTGGCAGGTGCTGGACAAGAGGATCCCCCTGCACGCCAACCACAAGAAGCTCCTGCACAAGGTCTCAACCCTCCTCGATGCCTACTATTGAGTCCTCAGGCACAGGCCAAGTATCCTGCTGCCCCAGACCAGGTTTTGGTCGGGACCTGCAGCAATACCCCAGCTCACATGTGAGACTGGAGACCAGGTGCTCTGGTTACCTCCGTGAATGTACATTGCAGGTCTCTGGGACAAAAACTGTCCCCTTCCCACCAGCTGGGGACTGGGGCTGCCTGGGCAGTGCCTACACAGCATCCCAGTCACCTGAGCCACCAAGCTCAGCCCCAGCCTGTGTCTTGGTGCTTCCACATCAATCACAGCACTAGCACAGGGCTTGGGCCAAGCAGAGCCACAGGGCTGTTCCTGCAAGGTGTTCCTTCTCTCAGTTCCCACATGCTCTTTGCTTCAGTGTGGGCACTGGGGACTTGTCAGCCCCAACTACCCCTCCACCCAGGACATCCACGGGGCACCTCTGTTCCCCTGCTACTGCTCTGAGCCCTGGAAGCCCCACCACTACAGCTCCTGGAGGATTGCTCTGCAGAAGGATTGGGGTCTTTTACACCTAAAAGCCCCAGCTGTCATGCAAGTCACTCCTGTAGCAGCTGTCCCCTTATCTCTGGTTGCCTCAGACCCAACAACATGGTCCTGAGCTGTGATCCAGTACTTCTGAAGGTGTGAGCTGCTCTTGGCTTATATACCCATGGTTTCATAGCTCCATACAGGTCCAGTCCCCATGTCCCATACTGTTATGTGATCCTGCATGTGTATGCTGAGCACCATGTTGTAGCTGAACTCCTTCCTGCTGGCTGAGCCAAGGAACCAGCTAAATGTCGCCTGCCTACCCCCATCCCCTCGTGCACATGGATGGAAAGGGACAGCTTGCTGGGACCCAGGTGCTTCATGCTCTGTGGTCCCTTGGGCAGGTAAGAACAGGAGAGAGGACATAATTTTGCTCATCCTAGACATCCCTGCTCTTAAGGGGTCCTTCATACACCTTTTCTGTGCCTGCCATGGGGAGAACAAGGCACAGTGGAGACATCTCTTGATAGTCCATAACAGCCCCATGGTGCCATATTATACCTGGGACTGCTCAGGGTGGGACTGCAGTTCCCCCACCCTCTCCAGATGGATCAGACATTGGCCAGCCAGGGCTGTGCTTCCCACACTGGTGGCCACCACATCACAACTGCATTTTCACCAGTGATGCACTGGGTGTTGGCAAGGGAGGGTGGGTGTCAGACTGGCAATTTAGTCAACCCAGCTCAATAAAACGTATTAAACAACTAAAGGCTAGTGGTCTGTTATGGTGTTTAACCAGGGGCCATTCTTGGAGGCCACATTTGGAGCACACTTCCAACATGCGCTCCATTTGAGTGTTCTTGTTGCACAGATTCACTTTACTTGCAGACTCATACCCCCAGTACTCGCTGCAGAGATGACATGACACATTTTGAGTCAATGTCGAGGAGCTGCTGGAAAGCAAGCTGTGTGCCAAAGCAGTGGCACACTACCTTCTGCCATTGCTCTTGGCCTGCTCGATGTCTGCTCATGGTGGCCCATCACCATGCTCTGCTGAGGACCAGGTGGATGGCTGGGGAGGGAAGAGGCTATCGTGCCTTATAGCAGCTGATAAAGCTTCCAGCCCTGCAGCCCTGAAAGGGAGCAGCAACCACAGCCTGAGCGCTGCTGAAACCTAATGAGCATCACTCAATCACAGCACCAAAGGGCTCCGTGCGGCCACTCGCGCACAGCACCCGCG
>NW_009922086.1:0-5763 GCF_000696875.1 Nestor notabilis
CTTCCCCCGCAGGGAGCAGGCGGGCCCCTGCTGGAGAGCTCGGCCCGGTGCTGAGGGGTGCCTGAGATGGCGGCGGAAGAAGTGGCGAAATCCTCTTCTCGTGGCCCCCATGAAGCAGTTTCCGAAGTGATTCTGTGAGGTTTGAGAGTCGGAGTCTGCGGAAATGCCCGAAATAAAAGTGACCCCGCTGGGTAAGTGCGGCCTGAGACCGTCCTGGCGCGGGGACACGGGAAAGCCCTGGAGCTCAGCGCTCCGGTGGCAGACGTTACACCGCGGGAGGAACCGGCCCTGCGGACACAGGGTCTCTGCGCAGTGTCCTCCCTTGGTTCCTGTCAGCGCGTCGTTGTCCTCCTTTTGTCTTCCAAGCAAGACTCCAGCGGTTCAATAGCCCCATTTTAATGACCGGGTTCATTGATACATCCCAGTAAAGGGATAGATAACTAGTTCACTGAGCCGTGCTGAACGGCCATGGGAAGCAAACGTGTCTCTTCTCCCTTTTTTCCCTTTTCTCTGGATGCACAGAAACTGTTGGGATGCATTTATGTACAGAGAGGGCAGAGGATGTGCTGAGCAGCACTGCTGTATCCTGCTGGACAGCTTTCTGGCTTCCATGGGCTTAACTAGAGCTTAATGAAGGTTTCTGGTGCTTGCACTGAGAGGCAGAGCCCTGGGAGCTTTGAGTTCCATGCGAAATCCTTTCCGGATAGGAGATGATGTTGCTCTTACTTGAAACGGTTTAGCTGTGGGCAGTGGGCAGAGAACAGCCGTGTCCTGCATCTGAACTGCTCTGGGTTTGGATCCAGTGCTGCATTTACTGCAGTTTTGGAGCTGGAAGCTCAGGGAATGGGATAAGTCAGTTCACATTTGCTGCCCTCTGACAGATCAGCTGCTTGGAAGGAAGGATGTGGCCTTTTCCTGCGTTGGGAAAGGGCTACGAGGTTTTCATGGACCTTTAAATGCTGCTTCCTTGAAGTGACTGTAGATCCAGCGGAGGTTCCTCACTCGCCTCTCTCTGGTGCAGGAGCTGGGCAGGACGTGGGCCGCAGCTGCATCCTCGTGTCTATTGCCGGGAAGAACGTGATGCTGGACTGTGGGATGCACATGGGCTACAACGATGACGTGAGTCTGGAGGGGCCTGGATGCTGCGGAGGGGTTCTCGGGGTACATGTGCCTGCCTGTTCCCAGCTCCTGGTTCATCGTTCCGCTGTTGTTCCCTTCTCTTTGAACACTGCCTGGCTCATCTCGTGTTAGACACCGGGGTGATATTAGCCAGGTGGGTGTTAATGGGTTGTTATCAGCCGCTGCTGGAGCTGGGTTGTGGCAGGGAATCAACTCTTGCCCATCGGAACCTTGCTTTCCTGAGCAGGGGGTACATCCCCTCATGTATTCCTGGGCTATAAAGTGCCACCATCCAACCATCCTTCCCCTGGGCTGTGGATTCTGGAAGCAGATGAAGCAGGCTGTGCATGCTCCATTCCAGGTGTTTGGGTCTTTCTGTATTTCACACGGGGAGGTACCTTCTATGCTTTAAAGCATTAAAGCTGACACTTGTTACACTGCTCTTACCATGATGCTTGGTTTTGGGCAGTGAATTACTTACGGGATGTGCACTGCCATCTCGGATGCTTTAGAGGGAGCAAGGGATGATGTTTGGTCACCTGATAGTAGAGGAGAGGAATAATGGCAAAAGTACTGTGTAAGACAGAAAGAGTTGAGGTGTGATACAGCAGCTGTGCCACTATAGGAAAGGTTTGGAGGCTTCCTGCCTTGGTGTCATGGGTGAGCCAAAGCACTGGGCACCTCTGTTACGCTGAAGATAAACCTGGCTGTGATTTACTTACAAGGTCAGTTTCGCTGCCCCCCTCCTGTTCTTTATCTCTTTGACTCTTTCTGCACATAAATGCTGCATCGAGCACGTTCCCAGTGTTTCAGGTCATTCACACCGTTGTTTTGTTGGGTTAGTAACGTGGTGGTACCTGGCTTGGTTTTGTAATGGAAAACCTGGTATTTCATGTGTCTGCAGAGGCGCTTCCCTGACTTCTCCTACATCACTCAGAACGGGAGGCTGACAGACTTCCTAGACTGCGTGATCATCAGGTGAGACAGCTTCCTTCCTTCTCCTTCCTTTTTTCCTTCCTTTTCTTTTCCTTCCTTTTCTTTTCCTTCTTTTTCTTTTTCTTCCTTTTCTTTTCCTTCCTTTTCTTTTCCTTCTTTGCCTTCCTTTTCTTTGCCTTCCTTTTCTTTGCCTTCCTTTTCTTTGCCTTCCTTTTCTTTGCCTTCCTTTTCTTTGCCTTCCTTTTCTTTTCCTTGTTGTACATTGATCATTGATATTGGGCTATTTAACAATCTGAAGATCCAAGAACCAGGCAGGCTGAATTCCTGTGCAGCACCTCCCTTATCCTTTGTGTCTTTTTGCAGCCACTTCCACCTGGACCACTGTGGAGCTTTACCCTACTTCAGTGAGATGGTGGGTTATGATGGACCCATTTACATGACGCATCCTACCAAGGCCATCTGCCCCATCCTCCTGGAGGACTATAGGAAAATAACTGTAGACAAGAAAGGGGAAACCAACTTCTTCACTTCCCAAATGATTAAAGACTGCATGAAAAAGGTGGTTGCTGTGCATCTGCACCAGACAGTGCAGGTGAGTGATGACCTCTGCGCTCACGGGTCGTAGCAGCGGGGTGGTTGTTGAAGGCAGAGCAGGTTTGGGTTGCTCCAAGGTGTTCGCACTAACACAGTGCTTGCCTCTTGGTGCAGGTGGATGAGGAGCTGGAGATCAAGGCCTACTACGCAGGCCACGTGCTGGGAGCAGCCATGTTCCAGATCAAGGTTGGGTGCGAGTCAGTCGTGTACACTGTGAGTACGTGCAACTAAGTGCAGACACCTCCTAATGCCCTGTGCCATTACTTAGAGAATACTGATGGATTTCTCCTCTTCCATTAGGGTGATTACAACATGACTCCAGACAGACATTTAGGGTAAGTAGGAAGCTGAGTTGTGGGTATTTTTGACAGGAAGATTTCAGCACAGCTTCTGTTAATACCAGGGGCTTCCAGCAGTGATTCTTTGTCACGAGACTGGAACATTTAGTGATGTCTTTGGGAAGGTAAATGCAACTTGGAATTGTGACAGGGAACAGATTTACATTGGGTCTACCACAAAGACCTCAATGTAAACTTCTTCTGTATGATCATATCAATACATTTTTAAGGCTGCGTAATAATTGGACATGTATCATGTTTGCTTGTAATGTATCTTCTAAATATATTTAGTTTTCAAGAGTGCCAATCACAAACTTCAATGTTCCTTTAATTTTACTGGTATATATGAAAGATTTATAGTATTGGTGTTATTGAGAGTAATATTTCAGTGCATTTCAAGCAGGTGGTAGCCTGGAGAAGAGTGGCTTCTCTAAACCTGTAGGCTCTGCTCTGTGACTTTGGGCAAGCTGATCCCACCTGTGAAGCTGTTTTCCTGTCTGCAGCTGGAGCCTGTGCCATTCCCCCTCCATCTTTGAGAGAGACTTGCAGCTCAGAAATGCCAGACACCATCTCTTCATTTAATTCCTCTTGTTCTAGTGCTGCCTGGATCGATAAGTGTCGCCCGGATTTGCTGATCACTGAATCCACCTATGCCACAACCATCAGGGACTCCAAACGCTGCAGAGAGAGAGACTTCCTGAAGAAGGTTCATGAGACTGTGGAAAGAGGAGGGAAGGTACTGAGTGCTGGTAACCTAAGTGCTGTGGCTTGTCCTCTGAGAAGCCCTTGTTGGCTCTGATTAACTTGGGCACCTACGTGTGGTCACTGCATGAAACTGAAGGCACTGTTATATTCCTCCATCTATGCTTTAAAAGAGAGACAAATGAACACTTGAACTCCACCAAGAAGAAACCAGACTGTGAGTGCATGAGGCAGTAAGGGAAACGCTGTGCTTACAGTCTGCAGATGTGGAGGGTGAAGGCAAAATTGATGTGCATCTGCACCCTGAAACGTCCTCTTAGTCCTGGAAATTAAACTAAGACTGATTGTTCAGTTACTGCTTCTAAACCTGATCAGGACTGATTTCCAGTGGAGCCAGGTCTGTCTGTTCAGTGTTCTGCCGTGTGCTGTGTCTGCTGCCATAAACCCCTGCACGTGCAGGGAAGACACACACCACCCAGTAAAGGATGTTTCATACCTCGGTTGTGGAAAGGAAGGTCACCAAGGGAGTATCAGACAGCGAGGGGGACGTGTTCAGAACTGATAACCATTTACACACAGTTTGGTTTCACAGGCTGTAAATCATCTTTAATTGCAGGTTCTCATCCCAGTTTTTGCCCTTGGACGTGCCCAGGAACTTTGCATTTTATTGGAGACCTTCTGGTGAGTGCAGGCTCTTCTGTGCGTGTCCCACCTCCTCTTTGTCCTCCTCAGGCTGTGGTGCTGGCAGGTTTCTGTGCCTCTTTCATGTCTGTTTAGCACATCAGCATTGCTCTGCATGGCAGCCCGTGCTGGCGATTATGGAATGACATCTTTCCATTTCTTTCCCAGCATTCCTGACTCTAAGCAGCAAACTAACCATTTCCTCCTCCCCCAAACACTCAGGATCAATTAATTGTCCCTTAAAATACTGATTTTTACCTTTACCACATAGTAACGTTGTTTTCCAGGAGGAGGGATGAACAAATATTAAACTTAGATATAATATGTAATTATAAGCAGTATCATTTGGTATTATTCCCCACAGCAGAATGGTTAATATTTGTAATGGAAGGAAGTTGCCTGTAGTGGGTGGAAGGAGAACTGGACTAAAGCTACTCTGTAGTAAGTTAATGCACAGTGATGTAGCACTGATAGGACTTGCGTATAGTTTATTGTGTAGCTCACAGAGAGCAGGGTATGTGCAAAACCTCTGCTGGGACTACACAGGGTTGTGGACTTTGAGCATGGAGAGCTGGGATCCTTATTTGTCCCTCACAGGTATCTGGAACTCTTATTCCTACAGGGAAAGAATGAACCTGAAGGCTCCCATTTACTTCTCCACGGGCCTGACGGAGAAGGCCAATCACTACTACAAGCTCTTCATCACTTGGACCAACCAGAAGATTCGGAAAACCTTTGTGCAGAGGAACATGTTTGAATTCAAACACATCAAAGCCTTTGATCGGGCCTTTGCAGACAACCCAGGGCCGATGGTAGGTGGACATGATCCTTTCCAACACCGAATCTCTTAGTACAGGCTTTATTTCTGACAGGGTGAGTTGGCAGCAGCTGAGAGGAAGCTGTTGAGCGTGATGGCACCACCATCAAACCAGTCAAAGTTTTTATCAATCACACTGTGGATGCTCACAGAAATCTCCTAAAAAGCAGTTGAACTGATGTGAAAATTAGACAAAGTGGGAGGAATAAAACAGCAAAACACCCCCTTACAGCACTGCTGTAGTTAATGTGGTGTAATGGGTGTTACTGGACATTCACCACAGTTTCAGGGTATTTATATATTATAAATAACGGGGAAATTTCCTGTTTGCTGTGGTGATTCTTGACATACCTATCTTTGAATGAACTGCAGGTGGTGTTTGCAACCCCGGGTATGCTTCATGCAGGACAGTCCCTTCAAATCTTCAGGAAATGGGCTGGGAATGAGAAGAACATGGTAAGAAATCCTGGTTCCTTGAGTGAGGTTTTATATTAATGTGATAACATTATATGCATTATATTATCATACTGTATAGAATCATAGACTACGGTTGGAAAGGGCCTTAAGATCATCTAG
>NW_009922087.1:0-22825 GCF_000696875.1 Nestor notabilis
GGTGATGGACGGTTCTGGTGAGGGGGGACGTTTCTCTGTGATAACTCTACCACAGGTCTTCAGATGGACTGGATTTTCTGCGCTGGTGGTCCGGTGCTGTATGTGACCAAATTAGCATGGGTGTATTTAGGTGAGAGCATTTTTGGATTCTACGTTTTCCTTTCCTGGACTGGAACATCTTCTGTCCTTTGCACCAGATGATTTTGTGGTAACTGTGTAGGTGAAAATAAGCACCATTCACTAGAAGCGACTTCCATGCAATCAATAAGTAAGGTGCGGAAACACTTCGTCATAAAGCAGTTGTTCCAGCTGTAGTATTTCAGACGTAAGGGATCCTCAAACATACAAAATGTTTTTCAAAAGATAAACCTATAAAACTTACAATCCTAGTGGATTTTATAATACCAGGGGTTTAATAAAGATACTGATTTTATAGGTCATTATAATCTCCATCTACTCACCACTCCGGCTCATGTTCAAAAAACAACATAGGAGTACCTTTCTCTGCCCCTTCATACCCACACTAAACAATGACATTGAAGAATTGCCTTGTGTTACTTCTGCTCCATTGGCAGCACCTGATTTTTCCTTCAGACGTGGCCTGATTTGTACACATCCAATGAAGTTACCAAACAATTGGTCTCAGTATATACTTTTGAAATCTGGTTCTTTAATTTTAGACACCCTGGGAAGGACTGTGCATCTGGAAGCCTGCCTGTTTTACTTAACCATACTATTTAGCATGACATAAGATACTACTTCAACCTACGGCTTTACCTTCCAGTATATTTTTATGTATCTTCAACTTTGAAAACTGCTAACTGGAGGAAGACAAAAACCCAGCACAACACAGCATCAGCTTTCAACTTGTGTCCGTTGTCAACAAAGTTGCCAATGTCAAAGTGAACACACCAACTTCTGGGGTTTGCTTAAAGGGAAGAACAGAAGGCAGCAGCAGCACCCTTGCCCTGTGAGGTAGCTGCAGAAGGGAATGAGCCTCTTGGCTTTGTGGGAATTTGCTTATGACAGAATTGAGCATGTGTTGATTTTTGAGTGGGAAAGGAGACTAGCGTACCAGAAGTAAGGATGGAAAAAGGATCACCACGTAAGCCAAATCCTATACTTTTTGTTCTCTAAATTCAACCTCAATTCTCAGTCACAAAATACAAGCTCCTGACACTGTGCAACCTGACATTGCTCTACCAACTCCATTTAAATAACATTTAAGTCAGAAGAGTCTTGCTGTGTGTGTTTTCCCTGGAAGTCAGTATTTATGTACTATATGATTTTGTAACGCTATTTAGGTTGCTGGGGATTTATTGCATTAAGTAGACATTTAGATTAGACGTAAAGAGGGTTTGTCCCTGCGGTTCTTTGAACTAACTTAGGCTATTACAGCATTAAATGGAATGTTGCTATTTCTGTTTTACTAGATGTTGTTATTTTGCATGAACCAAACATATGTTTATCCTAAAATATATTTCTTAATGCCATATGCCACAAAGATAACAAGAACATCAAGTTTAAGCAATGGACATGTGTTCGGTTGTAAACACGGACATATTGACTATCCATGTTGATGTAATCACAGTGAGATAAACCTGATTTCAATCCAGTATATTCAGTTTCTTAACCATGTTCCAGAAAACCCTTATTGAAGGTCACTTAATACAAAAAGGCATAAGCTTATGAATGCCAGCACACTTTGTAGGCTGCAAGCTGGTTTTGCATGGAAAGATCAGCTTTGTAGTCTTAAGCAAACTGTAATCAGTATAAATATGACTTCTACTCTGCCATAAAGAAAAAAATATCTCTGGACAAAAAGCCACCTTAACAAAAAGCTTTTAACTATACTTAATTTCAAGAAGACTTTTCCTATCACACCGATGTTTGCAGTGTTAAAAACAAAGCACCATATTTTGAACTAAAATATTGTTTACTTAGATAGCTTTGTCTGTGCTGCAAATTCCATTCCTGAAGATAGCAGGCATGAAGAGCAAGGGGCAGTTTGTCCTTCACATAAATAGAGCACATATGAATTACTACCCACCCTATCTTAACTGGGTATGTAAGAAATTAAAGCATTACTCTGTAGCTGAAACTCGTGACCAGAATCCCCCCATCCCTAAATTCACCTTGAGCAGAGTTTATTCTCACAGGACTACCAGTGGTATATTTTATCACTGTTGTCACATCTTTGTTTTTTTAAGTGTTGCACAATTGCCTAATACGTACGTGCAACATTTTTAGCTCTTGGTCATCATGGGAATAGATGCAGCTGGAGAATGATCGCTGTGTTTTATTGGTTTGGTTTTTTTTTTTCCCCCCTTCCTGATGTCTCAGTAACCTGGCTTTCAGAGAATGCTTTTTGGTAAGTGTTGTTGTATAGCGCATAATGCTCTAGGGATTCAATCTCCTAAGCTCAATAAGAAAACAAACACTGTTAGTGGACTCCCAGAGATAATTTATATGAATGTCAGTATGTTCTTCCTTAAATACAGTTCCATTCTTGATTTTGTGATAGGCCATAGTATTCTTTGTTCTCAGTTACTCAGTAATCTAGCAATGAAGGGCCCAAAATCCCAGAGTGGGTAGATTTCACAAGGAGACAGTTATATTGTAATGCGCTGTTCAATTCAGTGTTGACATTTACCTATGCAAAATGTAGAAGACTTGCAGTTAATCCTTCCTAATCTGTCGCAGGTGTAGAGACAGGCAATGCAGTAGCTGCTTGGGTTTTAAAAAAGAAAGCTTTGGTATTTGGCTAATGCAGCCTGATCCTGCACCAGTCAACCTAAATTTTGCCAGAGACTTCAAGGATCAGAGTCCTAGGTCCCAAATACTCCAAACTTCAGGGATAAGAGGAATTTCTTCTGTTATTTTCATTATTTCTGAAGCTACCTTGCAGTTATCTGAACCAAATACATGACTATGACTCATATATCAAAAACATATAGAGCAGATAATGAAAATAGTACCTCCTAGTAAAATTGTTCCTATAAATATTCATGAATTTGATCTAAAAATCCACTTTTCTTCAGAGTTTACAGGAAAAATGCAACTAATGTTCAGACTGCATTTATTAGGTGATTGATCTATCTAGCCAGTTTCACAAAGGTCAAATATGTTTCTTGATTAGGTTCCCTGTAATTTTATATTCCGTTTGCTATGTTATCCATAATGTTTCCAAACATTGCCAAGCATTTTTTCCCTCTGCTCTCCCCCTTTTTTCCTCCCCTGTATCATTCTTCTACATATCCAACTACCACTGCCTGCTTCTTTACAATTTCTGCCACTGTAATAACACAGGAGGTTGATTTCTTTTGTCCGTGTCCATGGGACTTTTTTAGCTTTCCTTCTTGGCTCCTTCTCACGAGGAATTCAACTGTACACTCACAGTAAACTCCCCGTATTACTCCAGTGGCATAGCAACCATAACCTGCAATGCCAGGAGACCACCTCTCACGAGTGAGTGTGGAAGACTCCCTACCTCTCACAGGAACGGTGCCAACTACTTCTTCCACTCCTGCCTGCCAGTGAAGGAGTTTAAAAAGTCTCTGCAATGGAGATCTAATGGCAAACACAAACTTGATGCACCTGCACCTAAAGATGTAGAATCAAAACAAGACAAGGTTCGACAAAGAATAAAAAAGAAATTGCATACATATCTAAAAGTGAAAAAACACCCTAAATTTGCAAGATACCTTTGAGCTGTTGAGATTTTATTGTTGTTTTATTCCTTAGTGATAATGTAGGTTTTTCATCAATGGCATATTCCATTTTCATAGTAACAGGCACATTATCACTTCCATCCCGGGACTTTCAAAGGGAAAAAGGAGGCTAAGAAAAAGAGAAGTTTCACCTCACTCCTGATCCACTGCAAGTACAGTGCCTGCAGAGGAGGGTAGTCTTGTTCTTGGATGTCATATGCTTCCATTTCTTCTCTTTTCTAGGATTTGACAGTTTTGCAGCCACTGTGTCATGTGTGAATTTCAGCTTATCCACAGAAGACTAAACTACCAAAATAATTTTCTGTCAGATCAGAAAGAGAATCTGTCTTATTATGTGGGCCCGTGGTTGTTATAATTACTGCTGGGGAAAAAGGAGGACATGTGGCTAGGGAAAGGAGTGGAAATGCCTGTTTTAGTAATCATAGAATCATAGAATCATAGAATAGTTAGGGTTGGAAAGGACCTTAAGATCATCTAGTTCCAACCCCCCTGCCATGATATGCCATAATTACCAATTTGTAGTAATTGTCAAGCCGTGTTTTTTGGCACCAGTAGTCCTCTAACTCTTTTCAATGCTCTAATGGTAAATACCTCTAAAGATAAGATCTATAAAAAATTAAAATAATGAGGATTGTGTAGGACCTATATTCATTTAAATAGATTAACACATTAAAAAGTGCCAAGTTATGTAAGCATTAAAAGTTCTTCCACATCAAAAGCATCCTTTTCCAGAGCCCATGTGAGTAAGTTGATTATTGTCTCCATCAAATAACAAGGGTTCAAATGCTGCTCAGTGATAATACCTGTAAGATTCAAATACAGTTATCATTCAGTAATTTTATTTCGACGCTAAAGACTGCACTGCAGGCTTCCCAGATAAGCCCGAGAGTTCTATCAATACCTAGCTGATTTTGTTTCAGGAATGCGCAGAAGTGTCTGACTTCATAACCGATGAAGACAATACTGGTAAGGAATTTTCAAAATTAGCTTGCTTTTTGGCCTTGATAGTCTAGAAGCAAGATAAAATTACTGGAGAAGAGGTTTCTTGGGTAACTTACCCTGGGCTATCACAAACTCCTGAGGAATGGGGAGCAAATCCTCAAATGCACCCATCAAACTGCACACTGCCGTCATCGGACCCTGCCCTCTCTACTTGCAGAGCTGGCAGAATCGCTTTTTGCAGGCCCGTACACCAAGATGACGCTGGGCTAAGCTGTCTTTTTTTGTTTGGTTTTTTAATGTCTCTTGGGAAATCAAGACTTCCTATGTGTTATGACTATCATGAAAGGGAGCTGTGTTATGAAAACACAATAGATGAGAAGTTATTTGACTACTTCAGCTGAATATTTCCAGACAGCTCTCTTAAGTCACAGTTGTTTGTTACAGGTCAGATATTTTTCCTTATTGAAGGGCTCTATGAGAAATCTGAAAGCAACTTAAATGTTACTGCAATATTGATATATCATTTACATGTATCGTTTGTAGCAAACAAGTAATTCTGACTCAAATGGAGTGTTACTTCTGGAAAACATTATTTGTCAATTTAGTATGGTAATGTGGGAAGTTTATTCCTGCATGAAAAAATAAATTAAATCCTTTGTGCCAAATGCATTTAGCTATTTTTCAGGCTTCGTGATACCAACCAAAATTGAGAACTATTTATGTGAGAGTAAAGAAACCTGTATAACAAGTATCCCATTGTTTTACTAGACAGAGAATCAAGAATTTATAGCAACGTAAGGCATGAATTATGTATCACTTACAGTTTATGTAGTGGTGATTTTGGAGATAGAGGTTTTCTATTATTAAGTGTAAATAGGATACCAGTGGTATTTTTTTTCATGTGGACAAAAGCCTTCACTATGAATTCTCACCTGAAAGGGCAGGTTTAAATCTGAATTAACATGAAAGGAATTAACAGTGTTTCATTTTAACTTTAAAGTAACTTCTGGTTGAGGAAAGAAGTTCGCAACATATAAGGAGTAGCACTACTTCATGCCTGTATTCCCCCACAAAAAAATCTCACAAAACTGTCCTGAAAACCAGTGACTTTGGCACTGTACAGTAAGATTATAATTTATCAAAAACCTCTCAAGTTGCTACTTTCACCGATCTAAACTGCAGTATGTATTTCAGGGGCAACTTTAACTTAATTTTCCAATTCTACCCTCAACTAGTGCGGCTACAAAACATTACATGTTTAACATCTTGAAAACTCTCCAAATATGTAAATTCAATAGGGTAAAAGGTTGAAGGACTCCATTTGTTAAAGTACAGTCATGATCTTGCATGTCCGATTCTCCTCCCTTGGAGCGTGGGAGGAAAATCCTGTATTCGGTAAACATAGAACAGTAACATGGCAATGACAGAGAGAAGCAGCTTTTTCTTTTCTCCTTTTTTTATCTCTGTGACCTTTCTCCCATAGAAGATTGCACCACAACCTATGTTTTAGATGTAACGTACTCAAAGCTTTATTTCATTACATGTAACACTTGTTAGAACTTGGAAGTGATAAAAGCTCACTGTTTTTTTCCCTGTGCTGCCCTTCTGATGACACTCAAACAAGCTTCATAGGCAGCTGATAATAATCACAACATCTACTGTGTGCTCTTTGCTTGTTCCTCCAGTCGTTGTGCAGCACATGGAGTTCACAGCATTGGGAATTTCCCATAAAATTGCCACGTAATAAGCTACATTTAAAAAGAAATCCAACTCCAATCCAGTCTATTTGTCAAAACCTCCTTCACAGTTGAACTTTTCCCACGGAAAAACTACCTAATGCCCTTCTTGCTAATTGCAAATCTTTGGTCTGTCTTTAAAGACCCAGTATAATGTTTTAATTTCCAAATCCACTCAACCTTAAAATAATGAGTTCCTGCTAGTTTTCTTTTATTCAGTTGTTGAAATGAAGTTCACACCACAGCCTCCACCCTTTGTTTTCAACCAAAAAACCCTATTTCTCAGTAGTATCTACACATCAATACTGTGCTTTTATCAACTTTGCAGTAGTTGTTACTCTCTTACCGTGTATCATTTGAGACTTAACAAAATAAATAAATTAGGGACACAACACATGGACTGCAAAGTTGACTTTCCTGCCCCATTAATTTCCTTGTCCACTTTATCTATCAGGTAAACCAGGGCAGGTATTCTAGGCAGGTGTTGGGAAACCCCTTTCAATGGGAAAAGGAAAAACAAGAAAGGGTGAAAAAACCCCAAATAGCCACTGCTGCAACTTGTGCCTGTGAAATATGATGCACAGTAATAAAATGCGGATAGAAGCAACCAATTTTCCACACTTACTACTGTTAAGAAATACCTTTTAGATGTCATGTTCAACACAGCTGTTGAGTGTAGCGGCACAGTGAATCTGGATGGTGAATCATCCTTTCTTCAGCCTCAAAACCAAAAAGGAATTCCATGTCTTGTGGAACAGAGTTCTGATCCTTCCAGATGCACAGACTACTTAATGCTGGAGACCCATTGGAGACTTCTTCAGCACGTTAGACATACTCTTCAGCACTCTTAGACATACATGGGATGAAAACCCATGACCTAGCAGGACTTCTGCCATTGCTTGCAGTTAGTGAAGAATCGGGAATTTTTTATGGCTTAATCAGTGGTTCAGTTTAAAATTTGAACCATCAGATACAGGACTTGCTTACTACATAAAAAGGAGTAATATGGGACACCTGAAGTCTTCAAAATGCCCTCTTTAAGGCTGTTAAGGAACACCACCCTCTTTTAGTAGTTGGTCATTTCTGAGAATTGAGCATACTTGTAATTCTGAGGAGCCCAAATATAGCCAAACACTTCACATCTATGAAACTCTTCAGAACTATGAACCCCCCCCCAACCTTTAATTTTACACATGCAGTTTCACAACCTATTATCCAAACACTAATTATACTAGTGATTTGCTCACCACATAGCGATGAAAACCGTGATTCTCCATGAATACTTGATCGGAGAAGCCATAAATCAACAGAAACACAGGTTTAAAAATTTTCAATGTTGAAATTTATTTCGAACTCAGGGGTTAAGTGTAGTAAGTTTCCAATCGTCTGATAATAGCACACCCATGTCGCTATCGCGGAAATTGCACTAATTCCCTCTGCCCCCCCTCCCCCTTAGAAATCTGGTTAGTTTTAACATCCGGTGGTTTTGCAAATAGTGTGGCTCTAGGACACTACTGCATTTCCTGAGTGTTCAAAGCTACTGTATTATACATTAAGCTGAAGGAAAAACAATGAAGTTATTATGCAGAACTAAACCAGCTATTTTATGTTGCTGCTGAAGTACGGAATCATAAAATGCAATTATTTTAACAGGAGATACGTTTTGGAATGCTTAAAAAGGGGGAAAGAAAAAGAAAGGAAAACCCAATTTTTTTTTTAAAAAAAGACATCCTTTTTACTTCAAACTAAATAGTTTTAAACTCCAAGTCATTAACATCAAAACTTAAAAATGGCCAAAGAACTTAGGATTTGCTCAGACTGAAATGTAGTTGGGACTAAAATATCCATGTTGGTATTCCTTGACCTTTTAGGGTATTCCTAGTGGCTCTAACAAACACAGTATAACAGGGTATCTCTGGTTTGTGTTTATCTTTTTGGTGCTCTTGAAAATGAGTTACTAACAGCACTGACCAGAGTGCTTAAACACAGGATTTCAGACTATCGCTTTGCAACGCACTTCAGCTTTATTGTGCAAAACCAATTTAGTCATGAACACCCCCACATTAAACACAATAAATTGTGCCAAGTATGCGATGTGAATGTCAGCTAATCTAGCAACACATTGACAAATGTCAGCTTGTCTATCCAAGCGTTGTTCAAGCCCAGAGTAAAATTTCATTTGTCACAACTGAACTCCCCCATGGGCAGACTGCATAGTCTATGTAAGTTACTGGGTTTTGTCCAGAAAAATCTCTTCACAGCTGTATTTACATTGGCAAACAGGTTTAGAGGAGAGTTTCAGCCCTCTAAATTCACCATGAGTTAATACATCAATAAAGAGGTCCCACCATCTGTCAGTGGGATTTTTCCGTGAAAGACCACAACCACTTCTTGATCAAAACAAAGCTAAAGCAGTGGCAGCTGATGGAAATGCTTAACTACTTTGTTCTGGCATCATTTTTTATGATGCATTAGACTTATTCTCATTTACAGGTGATTTTGGCAGAAGAGTTCTTCAGGCTGCAGCTGAACAAAAAGAAACTTCTCATCTTATTTTTTTATTTCTTATGGAAATTTGTTTTGAATAAAGAGCTGATACCAGCAGGAACTACCAAGCGGTGATGTGTTCCACTCTAGTATTATGTCAATGGCTTGCCAATCCTTTTCCCCTAAAATATTTGTAAAAACATTGGAAATACCTATGAAATTTATAAAACAGCTCCTTAAACATCTGCTTAATGCCCTTTCCTTCAAATATAAAAGACCTACACATTTCAGGGTCTTTTTCTGTGGGTACAAGAGAGGTCAAGGAAGAGGTAAAAGATAGGATAACTATCTTTTCAGTCGCTATGTTACAAAATTTAAATGACTACTACTCTAAAGATTAAATACAGACTTTACATAACCAATCACAACAATGGAAATAAACCATAACTGAAACCATATCAAATCCTCATCAGGTCAAGTGACAGTACATTAATAATAGCCTTATAGGTTATACAGAAGATAATATACACAGAATCTAAGTTATTTTTCCCCTTAAAAGCCACTGTCAGTAGGATCACAGTCTTACTGTTCAGGCAAGTGACTTGAATATTAGTAAATATTAATGGGGAAAATTAAAGTTATAAAAAAAAAATAATGTATCAAGTACACCTTTAGACATGTCTATACTATGATTTAAATAAAAAGCCTTAAGCATTCTCCTACACACTCCACTTTCAACCTAAATGGAATATCACTGTCAGTACACAAACCTCGGAGGGCACTGCTAATCTAGTTACTATAACTATACTAAAGCTATCTTACAAAGGAGATTAAGTTCAGATGTTTAGAAACCTTAACAATAAGAGAAAGTTAGAAACCCTAAGCAGCTACTCATATTTAACTATAATTACATTTTAGAGAGCATTTGACTAAACTCCAGTATTTTCTATGGTCATTTATTAAACAAAAGTTCTACCACACCTAAAGGATAAGGCATAGCCATCTACTAATTGGCATATTTGTTTATTTGTCTCAGTTTGTGAAAAGTTCCTTATTTGTGTAAGCAGCAAAACAAATTTCAACTGAATGATTGCTATATGCGAAAGGACTGAAGGCAACTGCCTCTGCAGTGAACTTTACAGTTCTCAACAGCACACACGCAACATGCTATCTGAAAAAAGTTACTAACTGAACTACATGTATTAAATACTGAAAAAAGTTTTACATTTTTTATTATAATTTATTTTATTTAACAATCTAAGAAGTTTGCAGCCATCAGAAGTTCCAGTGCAATTTCAGGTGCAATTGGGAATTCAGGAATCTCCGTAGAGCTGTTAGTATAGCGGACCTTGTAGGTGAAATACATGCATACTTTGGATAGGACATGGGATGGGATCTCTCTAAAATTCACCTCATTTGTTTCATTTTCTGCAAACTGTCCTGTAGGAAAAATAAAGAACAAAACACCAAACCAAAAGTCAGACTCTCAATTCACTGCAAAATGAAATGCTTTACCACGCAAATAGAAGACATTGTAAATAGGCTTGTGTTAGTCCCATATTCCTAGGTCTTCAGTACAAAGCAGGATGTGCCACATTTACAAACCCTCAAGAATATTAAGATCCCCTGCATTACAAAACCTTTATTTTGGCTGCAGCCTGTTAACAATATTCTGAACAACTACACCAGAAATTTAGGTTTAATTCTGATGCTTGCTTGGCAAGTACTCTAAAACTGTACCGCGTTCAGTTCCAAAGGTCACAGTAACAATATTACAATCCAAATTTCTAGCAAGGAAAAAAAAGCCTATATGTTCTGTATCTGCATATGCACATTTATCAGTAGTCCCTTGTATGATCCCAGTAGCTTTGAATTTTCCAGTTTCAGGCAGATTTGACAGAGGGTTGAAACCTCAAAGACGCATTAACTTGCTAAGCTGTGAAAGCAGGCAGCAGGAGGGACAGGGAAAGCCTAGCTGTACTGGAGGAAAGGTTACAGATGTGTTTATCGCTATTAGATATTGAAGAATTTATCCGAAGCTCAAATCTCAAAACACAAGTAGATTTGAAATTAGCTTTCTGTAGTGTCTAAATGCATGAAACTTGGATGATATGAAGTCATCCTGTGGTTAGTCCCACAGCCTTTCTACTGTTACCTTTGTCCCTCTTTTCCTCACCTCTCTGGCCTTTCAACTCATTAAGCTGAAAGACAGTACAGACACCACTAACATGTACTCTGTATTTACGGGAGACCTAGCAAAGTTTGCTTCCCACTATTTCTATAGGAATCCCCTTCAAACTACAAGGCAGAGCTATTTACTAATGTCTACGCACATTTGTGCAGAAATATCTGCATGCACTGAAGCCAATCTGGCTGGAATTCTAGTACAGGAACAGCAGGAAGCAACAGAAGAAATGTTAGTGTATTGGCAATGTCACAGTACTGAGATAGAGAACACTTACACATCAGTCAAATTATGACCTACTGAACTAGACAGCAAGAGTACTTTTCCTTGTGAACCCATTTATCTTGCTTGGTTTTATACAAAATATTCTTGAATACAGATTCCTTTACAGAGTCAGTTTTCTGGCCCTCTAAACAGCCTACTTTGCCTTTTATTCCTTCACATTGTTTGTGGAACAAATTCAGGCCTTGTAACTACTTGTCCTTTTGAATGTCTGGGAGCCTGACACAGAGTGGATCAAACAGGATAATGTATTTTCAAATGCAATCGTAACAGTAACATTTAGCAGAACATTAAGATGAGAATCTTAATTGCTCAGTTTGCCCAACTATCACTATGTAATTTAAATCTGTATTAAGCAAATAGATCTCTCCAGTGATCCCCATCACCAGAATCTGAAGAGACTATAAGAATGACCATAGTCAGACCAGAGCTCCACATAGCCTACTGCCCACCACTCAAGCGGCCAAAGGAAAATGTAGGGGATGACAGTACAGAAGAGGGAAAGCACCTGTGTCAACTTCTCCCTTTTTAATCCTCCACCCTTTTGGTTTTCATGGATTAGTTCAGACACATAAACCAGAGGGAGTCTTATAAATGGAGTTACATGAGGTCCTTCCCAGCTGCAAGTTTATCTACCCTCCTCTTAAGCTAACTTTTGTCATTAAGCATAGGAACTCCTTGCCATAGGATCTCATGACTATATTGTGGCCCAAACCCCAGCAAATGGCTAAGCACCACACAACCACTTGCTCACTTCCTCCTGCAGTAGACAAGCAAAGAGGAAAGGAAGAGTGAAAGCAAGAAAAGTCATGGGTCGAGATAAAGAATTGTTTAATAAGCAAAAGACAAGTGGAAGAAAAGAAACAAAACAACTGATGCAAAGGTAATCACTCACCACCTCCCATGGGTAGACTGATACGCATTCAGTTCCCAAACAAAAAATGGCTAAATAGCTAACCTCCTTAACTCCCTCCTCTCCCTTTTTACTTCATGACGTTATACAGCATGCAATATCCCTTTGGTTAGTTTGAGTCATCTGACTGGTGGTGTTCCCTTCCAACCCCTTGCACAACACCCCCATCTATTCATGAGGGAGGGAAGAGTGAGAAACAGAGAAGGCCTTGACACTGTGCAAACCCTTCAATAGCTAAAAACATTGGTGTGTTATCAGCCTTGTTTTGGTCACAAATCTAGACCACACGATCATATGACCTGCTATGAAGAAAATTAACTCCATACCAGCCAGACCCAGTACAGAATACTAAAAGCTCTGCCTTGGAGGTGGCAATGAAGAGCTATCAACTCCTGTTTGTTTAGAACTTGATGCTACACATTTCATGTAATACCCTCAAGTTCTCATACCATGGGAAACCTAGTAGTAATGATACTGTAAGGTCCCTAACTGTCCAAAAGCAGAGAGGGTCTAATTATATGGCTGGTAGTACCATAACCCACAGAGATGGAATGTTCCACTGGAAACAGGAACTAGGTGGGATCTGGAAAAGTTACCACTTATTCTGACTTTCACGTGCTGCATGATATAAATTCAAACCTGTCCAAAAGTGAGAACAAACAACATGAAGGTACTGTATCTTTTGTACCTACCCGGTCCACTCAACATAGCTTTTATTGTTCCTGATGTTAATGCATGCTCTCTTTTTACAATGAACTCATGGCCGTCGGAGGATATTAACTTCACATACATAGCATCTGGGCCCTCACACCCACCGTATGTTTTCTCTTCTCCATCTATAATGGAAAACAGATTAACAGTTTCAGAACACAATGAGTGATTCATATCACTAAGTATGCAAACTGCAGTCTTCTCTGTGTTTACAGACCAAAGAACCCAATATAACCAGAAACAAGACATAAGCATTTTGGCTATTTGAAAATGACTTCTCTGAATCACTCAGCAGTTTGTTTTAAAGTAAGAACTTATGAAAAAGTAGGAAATTTCTGCTAACTCTCTTCTCTCTCATTTCTCCATCACTAAATTCTGACATGACTTCTAAAATCTAGGTAGGGATGAAATTTTCCTTCAGACGTTGTAAGGTGAATTGAAAATGTTACTGCTTCCCTCCATGAGGCTACTGCTGTATTTATCATACTAGTACTTACTAAAAGTTACCTGAATACACATCTAATATTTAAAAATACAGACTGCAAGGGGTGGGACATGACAAAAAAAACCAAAACAAAACGCCACCACCCAAAAACAAAACAAACGAAAAAAAAAAAAGTGGTTTTTGAAGTACAGGTAAGAATAGAAGCAGTCAGTATTCCTGTACTGAAGAAATGACATGAAATAAGATTCATCCTCCCCCACTGCCCAGCCAAACCAAGCACCATGCAGTGCACACCCATGTCATGACCTTTGTTGGAAACAGGGAAAGCGCAAAAGCAGTAAACCCAGGGCAGTTTGGAAATTCTCCCCACAGCAGTTTTGACTGTGCTTTTTCCATTCCCCTTCTTCCTTCTGTCTCGCTACATACCTACCCCTCTGTTTCTCTGGAAGCCCTTATCCCCCTTCCCTTTTTGCTCCTTTATTTATTCTCTCCTAACAGCGCTCTCTTTAAAAGTTGAAAAAACGACATGTCTGTTGCCACCACTGCACTGTTCACTCTATGCAGGCTGAACAGTTGCTTCATCTTGCACCTGTCTTGTCTATTCAGGCAGGAGGTAGGAACCACTGACTGCATTGTGCCTGTACAGTGCTTTACACTCTAGGACACCATCGCACTAAGAAGACCTGACTCTGTAGTTGGCCTTTACATATTCCTGTAAACTCTTCAGGAATAAAGACTGCAGTAATATTAAAATATTTTTGAAAAAATGAGTGTAAACCCCCACCCCACTAAATGTACAATTCTATCAAATTCAAACTGAAAAGTTAATGCCTCCTTTCAAACACTGTGTTTTCTAAGGGACTAATATAGCAAGTATTGCCAGAATACCATTAAAAGTACTTGAACTTGACACTGCACAAAATTTGATTTTCAGAACAGTATTATCTTGACAAAAAGTTAAAAGTGAAAGTCCTGGAAGTTCTTCCAGCATGGGAAAGCGTAACAGAAGAGATCTGTACACTTCTAGAAAATTAATACACTGCCAGTATTTCATGATTGCAAGTGGAAGTACGGGAGACGAAACAGATATAGACTACCAACTTGACATTTGTTAGTGTTGTTTTTCCTTCTGACAAAACAAGGAATAGGAATTAATTATATTAAAGCACCTTGCATTGTATCTAGTCTTACAGCAAATACAAAATTCTCCCAATCAATAAAACTGCTTTGTGAATTTGAAGTAAAAACTGAATTACCATGTAGTTATTGCTAGTTTTAATAAAGTATTGCCAGTGCCAAACATGCCAAACATTCAGGAAAAGTATAGATAAAACTATAATCTTTCCAATCATGTTTCATTAAGTGGTCATTTGTAGAGGCAGACATAACAGTTTCGGAGATTTAGTCACATCACACACAACATAATTTACCAGACATCAGTCCTTGTTATGATCTCTTTGCCAGAACTCAACAGGCTGACCTCAGTTAACAAACAGAAAAATTTAAAACAGCACAAAGTGAAATTTTCTTGCCTGCTATGTACAAGGTTAGCACTACAAAAGCCTAAAGGCATCCTGGTTTAGCATGCAAATTTTCAGCACTATGTATATTAAACAAGTGAAATCTATTGTTAGGTAGATGAATTCTGAACAGGTCTTTCGGCAAATGAACAGTCACTTGAGAATATCTTCCTAAAAACATCTGTAGGACGTTCCATTAACTTTTGAGGCTACAAGAAAACCAGTGTAAGATCAATGTTTAAAGTCTTACAATCCACCTCCTCTACCCAACCTCTGAGATGATGAACTTACCCATTTTCTTCTTATTAAATTTATTTTTTTCTTTTCAACTGCAGCTTTTGTAATAGGAGCGTCTGAAAAAAAAAAAACCAAACCACAAGTGGCAACATCTTCAGTGAGTAATACAATTTCATAAGTCATCTTTAGTTATTAGCCTGAATGCTACCATGAACACTCCGCAGAAAAGAATCTCATGATACACAGCATGCAATGTTGACGAACATTACGTTTTGAAAACATTATGCTTTGAAACTTATTTTTGCTATCAAGAGATCACTACCGTATTCAAGATGCTGGAGAAAGGGGCCAACAGGAAAACTACGGAGTTCATCAAAGGGAAATGCAAATGCCTGTACCTTGGGAAGAATTACCCCAGGCACCAGTACTGTCTGGGGGTCAAGAAGCTGGAAAGCAGCTTTGCAGAAAGAGACCTGGGGGTGTTGATGGACACCAAGTTGAACATGAACCAGGAATGCGCCTTTGCAGCAGAGGTGGCCAACAGCAGCCTGGGCTGTATCAGGAGAAGTGTTGCCAGTAGGTTGAGGCAGGTGATCCTGCCCCTCTATTCAGCACTGGTGGGACACATTTGGAGTGCTGGGTTCAGCTCTGGGCTCCCCAGTACATGCCAGGCTGAACTGAGTCCTGTAAATGCCACAAAGATGACCAAGGGATGGGAGCACCTGTCATATGAGGAGAGGCTGAGAGAACTGCAGTTTAGGCTGGAGAAGGGTGACAGATGAATCTAATCATTGTACACTAAATACCTGGCCTCCAACTTATCCTTTCCAGAAGATTGACAGTTCCCGATACAGCCACCAATGTCACCTAGATAATCGATTTCAGACATTTAATGTAGGTATTTACATGGTAAGTGAACCAGGGGCTTCCACAGATTATAAATATTGATGTCCAGCTTCCTACAAATTTTGCCAGGTAAACGGATCCAAAGAGTTAAAGAAATAGAAGCATTTATAAGCAAAACAAATCTGGTATATTCAGTTACAACATGTATTTCTTTACTGTGAACTAACTGTATCTCTGCTGTGGAAAAGAAAACTTTTGGAAGAGAAATTCCACTCACTCACCTGCTATCCTGAAATTCCTTTCACATCAACAGCTACTCTCCAAATATTAACCCAGTACAAATCAATGAACTACTGTTCTGTGCCCACAGGTTCAGGAAAACAGCATCAGTGATTCTGGGTGGTTTCTCAGCTGATACCCAGGGTCTCAGAAGGCAGCAAAGAGACTGGTACGAACTCTGACAATCCGTGCTCTTGCTTTGAAAAGCAACTAGTGACAATAGAGGCATGAACTGTGATTACTCACTAGAAAAGGACCCCAGGTGTGAAAACCAGAATATAGACCACTACTCACATCTCTTCCCTCCAATGTTTCTGGTAAAAGCTTAGCAAAAAATGAAAGCAAGTTGAGGAGGGAGCTGCAAGATTTGAAGGAAGTATTACAGAGATCTCTGCATCTCTTTGCTACTGCTGATAGCTTCACTTCTCACCATCACTTTGGTGCCGATTTGTTCCATCTCCCTTTTCTCATAATTACAAATATGCAATAGTCTGAATGTCTCCGCAAGCTTTCAGAAGGTGTTTTATTATGTACACCTAATCAAACCACACACGCCTAACCAACAGCTTTTAGTTGTCTGTGGAGAACTCAGAAGAAATCATCCTCCATTTACATCACAGTCTTTGAAAATTATCCTTATTTCACAGAACTAGATTATAAAGTATTTTCCTCCCGCACTGGTATAAGGAACATCGTCGCCTGTACTCTTGCAGGTGAAAAGTTCATTTTTTAACACATTCAAGAATGACCTTTGAGAGTTAATTTGCGTATGCTGCCATCGAGACACCTTAATATTGAGTGTTAAGTGCCTTTGCCATTTTCAGTAAATCCAGGAACTCATCCAAGGAAATTACATTCAGGTGCTGGAACAGTTGTGGCACAAAACTGATGGGATCTTTCACCCTATTTCAACAGTTTTTTGTAAATAGATATCAAGCATCTTATTGGAGAATATCTGTTGCTCAGGAACTGACGGGGTACCTGACTTTACTGCTTCTGCTCTGGAGGAGAGGATCGCTCGTGCTACCTCTTTCTTGAGTCCAAAAATCCTTCCCTATATTCCAAAAGAAATAATAATAATAACAGCAACAAAAATAAACCCCCACAAAACCAAAACCATGGAAGAAGTGATACCATTTTGTGGAGGTACTGGTGAAGATGAAATGTGCCTTGGTTTCCAATACAAATAATGCCACTAAATACCAGAATAAATACAGGCTTCTTAGTGGGAATGCAAATATCTTAACACCTTGCAAGGTAAAAGCATAACTTGAGAAGACTCATACATTGAAGCTGGGGAACTGAAAAAAAAAAAAAAAGTCTATACCAAAACATTAGAGCTGTCCCAAAAAACCTGCAATGAGCATTTTAATAAAACCAAATGAAATGTGCTATCACATGATTAGCGATTGGGAGGGGGGAAAACCCAAACAAAACTCAGTAGTTAACACTTAAAGAAGAAAAAAAAGAATATTGTCAGCCCCAGTGGTGTGAATTCAACTGTATTAAAAAAGAAGACAGGATAAAAGTGCAGTAAGCATTAGCAGATTTAGGATATGCTGGACTAATCTAATATCTAAAAAATGAATCAATCATTTCCTTGAAAACAGGAAACTCAATCAAGATGCAATCTGGAATCTGTAAATCATAAATAAATGATATGAGAAAGTAATCTTAAAATGAGATAGAAACTTTCCACCAAAATACAGTATGATGTTGCAAACATGGATCAACTGAGCCAGAAAAAAAACCCCAGCCTTGAAAATGACATACTAGAAGCCACATGAAATTAAATCATATTAAATGCAAGATTCCTGTACATAGGGTCTGATACAAGTTTCTTTCATGTACTCAGGGCTTGTCATCTGGGAGCATAGTCATTCAGTGGTCAACTATAAGCTGATGCAGCTTTGCAGTGGTGGGAGGGAAGAGGGAGGGAACAAATGCACATCAAGGATTTCTCTGCAATAGAGATGGGGAAATATGAACATTGTTGCACATCAACAACAACTTGTCTGGAATACAACACACAATTCTGAATTCCTGTTTTCAAGAAAAACAAGTTCTAATTACAAGAACTACAGAAAAGACCAAAGAGCCTGCTGTATAAAAGAAAAATTAGCCTTGCTTACTCAGTTTAGCAAAATAAAACTAGAATGAAGACAGACAAAAGAATCCATTAAAAAGATAAACAAAGAAGGAGAAGTATGCCAATGTTATTCCTCAGTTTAAGTCCAACAAAAGAACATACACTAAAAAAAGAATAAAATTTACACTGTTATTCCAGAATCCAAGTTTGGTTCCAAATATAGAACAAAACTAACATTCTATTGCCAAAAGTAAAAGACGCAGAAAGCCTACCTGCTTTTAAGAACAAGACGTAATACATTCCATTATGATGCATTTGACATGTAAGCAAGGGATACACTTTGGTTTCACTCAGTTTCTATTCTGGTATCATGGAGTCAATGCAACAAAAGAGAAGAGACGGAAAGAAAAACAAGAAACCTGGGAAACATGAAAAACCTAAAAAAACCCACCCCAAACCAATAATAACCTGTTAGCATCTACTGATTCCTCTTCTGGCTCAAGAAGTGTTCAGTGTGTCATGACACTTTAGAAGATACTGCAGTTCAAAATTATTGTTTTATGAAAAGCATCTTCTTGCCAAAAGCTACACTCAAGTCATACAAGACAGTATTAACATGATCTTGTACAAGCCACAGCTCATTTTTAGTCAACTCTCTTATTGGTTCCTAAGTTTACAGAAGAATAAGTGGGATAGCAGAAGTAACACACCAAAAAACTGGCACAGAAAATATGCAAGATTTATTTATTTTTGGACAGAACCTTGATTTGCTATTTAAGAGGAGGTAAAATTCCCAGTCACACCCAAGTTACTGCTCGTGTGCATAGTAAAAATAGTGTGGAGGGAAATCTGCTGCAGAAAAATATGTATTGAAAATTGCATGGCCTTAAGTGCTAATTAGTAGGTTAGCAACAGAAAAGTCAAGTGACCTGGTATGCTCTCTTACCAGAAATTCTTTTCCTACAGTGTATTTTTCAATGCACTATTCATTGAAAAGCATGTCACTATTTCCTTCTGCATAATGAAAACAACAGAAATGACAACATTTTTTCCAAGACAACATGAAGAAAGAGACTTGGTGAGATTTCTCTAACTACCTGTATTTTAATTACTTTTCCACATTCCATAGCTGCCCCTGTCTGACTTCACCAAGACTACACCAGTAGGGAAGAGAACAATCCAAGTTTCCTGAACACTCAAGCATTTGCCTTTTTTTATTATGTATTGCTGATCCGACTATTTCAGACTCCTGCAAAGAACCACTGATTTTTGTTGAAGTACATTCATAATTCCATCTCCCCTTCAAGAAGCTTATGTGGTATTACCAATTAGTTAGCTCAGCTCCCCGCCTTTCATCTCAAAAATGCACACATACTAGGTACTATTGTTCTCCTGCCTAGCTTCCTGGAAAAAAAACTGGTGAGCAAAATTTGCATCTGTTAAGAGGAAGATTGCCACGTTTTAGTAAGTAAGGGAGAATAAGACAACTAGAACCGGTCTATCTAGCACAGAAACTTTCCAACCACTCAAAAAAAGGAAGCTCTTGCTGTAGAAAACAAAGTTCTCAGTAGACACTAAAGAACTGAAAATTTTCACAAGTTGCTAGAATATTTACACCTACGAGACAAAATTTAGCAAAGTATCATAAAACATGGTAATTAACCCACACAAGGCATGTATTCTTATTAGCCTACTTCAACATCTTATTCTCCTTTACAACTCTAAGAAATACTATTGTATGGTGAGTTTAGTTTGATCTCTTTCCTGCTTCTCTTGAGCACTGAATGCAAGACAAAAAAACCAAAACATGTCCACGACCCTCCCACCTCATTCCCAAAGCTGTGTGCTCATTCTCAAAGCTTCCCAGAATTATAATTTCCTTGTACATCCTGTATATGTGTCGACGAGACTGGAATAGACATACACTAGTTATGAAGGGCATACACTAATTTAACTGAACACATGCAATCACTGCACAGATTCCTGAACGCCACTGCTTTATTCTGCTTAGCACAAGCAAATTATATCTATGCAAACATTTCAAGCACTCAGATTCTTTGATCCCACAGAAAACTTTCAAAAACTCAGATTCTGGCCTAAGGAAACTCAAATGGCTTCCAACTTATTAGTTACGCAGTGCACACACAGCCTCTGCTTGCTTCAGCTGGTGACATTTCTGTGTTCTAAACTACCAATTTTTGGAAAATATGGGCAAATAACATAAATGCCTTTGCAATTCCTAGATTAGTTTAGAAGCCAAATGTGATATTTTCTGGGTGTCATTTGTATATCTGTAAGAGTTCATCAGTAAACAAATGTTGTTGTGTGCTAAAAGAGAAGCCTCCTGTTGTTCAAGCCTAAATTCTAGTCCGATTCTTGATCCTGTACACTAACTTGTTTAAAAATACTGCTCTCCACTTCAGTACTCACTGTTCATCACATGTAAAAAAAAAACCCAACAAACTTAATGTAAATGAGGATTGAAGCATATTTAGAAAACACATGAGAGAAAACTGGTATGGTGTGATTTCCAAATCAGCTGATTCACTACTCTGCGCTCACCAGCACTAGCGTTCAAACACACAGTGAAGTGTGACCGGAAAGTACACTATGGGTGAATGCTAGTTAAGATAAACAAGAGGTGAGGTAGGATAGCACATAGAGACCATCAAAGATCTCACATAAGCAGCTCTACTTCTGCCTGTGGAAACTTTCCTTTTCAGTAACTCCCACTAAAGTTTTACGGGAAAAAGAAAAAGCTGGGGGGGTGTTGCTGTTTTCCTCCCAACATACAATAAAAGTCCTGTGCTGTACAGCTCTCGCCATTAGGGAAAAAAACGGCTGCTAGCAGATTGCTAAACGTCACAGGACATGAATGTCTGTCCTCTCGTTATAAGCATTCATCAAAGACTACTGTTACGCAAACTACCCCATGTCAAAGACAATTACATTCTGAACCTTTCTAGGTGCAAGAGAACTTGTCAAAATACATCAGAATTACTTTACTTCAATTTGACAAAACTCACACTTCTATGACAAACCTTAAGGGTTTTTTGTAATATATACTGAGAACTGCAAAAACACAAACATCTGAAGATAAGTGCACTTTTGAAAGTATTAATTTCTCCCCACACAAAGTGTAAGGGACAGAAGCATTAACACAAATGTATTAGAAAAAGAAATACGAAGTTGGAAGATAGAAGAAGATACCTCAGAAAATCCACTGGATCTCCTCAGGGTACCCATATTAAGTCTTCACATTAAGACAACATGAAACTACCCAAATCTGTTCACCACCTACTCTAGTATAAAAAAACCCCAGAAATCTCAAATTACTTTGACGCAAGAAAAAAATTAAATGCTGAAGTGCTGAAAGTTTCTAAAGATTATCTCAAAGCTCCCAATGTTAATGGGAAATGCCCATTATTGACAAAACTTAAGTACATTAAAAGGCTGACCTCAAAGTGCATGGTGTGCACTATGTGTGCAAAAACGACAGACAATGTATCATAAAAAAAAACTAGTTAACACTTATTCCCCTTGTAAGTTCAGTCTTCAGTTAATAAACATTATTTCTCTCCCAACAATATTTTTTTGGCCAGTATATGTATTTATATAAGTATGGATAGCAAAAAGAGGAAATCGGAGCACATCAGGAATTATTCAGAAATGCGTCTACAAACTGGTTTTTATCTTAAAAGGTCCCTCGCCTGCCTATCTATGTTCTTCTGGCTTTCTTCCAAATTGAACTTTTGCAAGCGATCTTCGGCAAGCCCAAGTAAACAAGTGGCCTGTGACTATCTAAGCTTCCCTACAGTGCAAAGCTTAGCTCGTAAGCTACAGTATTAAATAAACATTTTTACATTCCTGCACACAGATTAAGATTAAACTCGATGTCAACGTTAACCACTAGCATCACCACCACCTTTTCATACATATGTCTGAAACCCTCAATAACTTACCAGTGCTTAGGTTCCTTTATAGCAAAGCAGAATCCTTCTCTGAGGAACACATGGCACTAAGAAGTTTATTTTTCTTACTGCACGTACGTGTATCACCCTTTTCCGTCAACCCTGCTTTGCTTATATTCGTCGACCATTACAGCTAAACCACTTAAACCGGCACTTCTCACCTTGGTGTAACAACCCCTGCGGGTGCATCCTAAATGCTTTCGGCCTTAGTTTTCCCCCTCTCTCTCTAGGGCCTGGCGTGGGAACAGGGTGGACGTCATTTGTGGCGGAAAAAGTTTAAGAGCGATATTTAATTTCAACACGGTTCCGGAAAGTCCCTGTCCCGGCAGCGCCTGGATTTCAAGGAGGCCGCTTCGCTCCCGCAGAGAAACGCGCCCTTCACCACCGTCCCGGCGGGGAACCCCAGCCTGGCACCGCGCCCCTCCGCGCACCCTCGAGGGTCGCCCCGGCC
>NW_009922088.1:0-1286 GCF_000696875.1 Nestor notabilis
AAAAAAAAAAAAAAAAAAAAAAAAAGAGCCTCCATATAGAAAACACCAGTTGGATATTTTAAAAAGCAGACAGTCAAGGTTCATTTGAAATTACCCTTTTTTCCCTAGGATAATTCTGAATATAAAACAGAGATGGTGATGTGTTGCAAGAGGGAAGTCAAGAGATCGCTCAGAGCTGATCTAGTAATTAGTTTATTGAGTTCTGATCAGTAAATTTGGGCATGTAAAATATTTAATAAGTACAGATGATTGTCAGTCAATATTATTTACTAAGTGTGGGATAGAAAGATTACTGCATAAACTTGCTGTAAGTATCTTAAATGTCACATGCAAAAAATGTCATCTACTAACCCATCCATGTTTGGTGATCAGGTGAGGGGTAACCTCAGGAGGTGTCTCTACTGAAAGGGAGATCACCACTCACATCCACTGCCATGGAGGGAGAGCTCAATGTTGGCTGCAGATGTTGATAGCGTGAAGCAGTTCACTCATAGTCAGATTTTTTGCTGTGTTCATGCAGTTTTGGCTACTTATCAGTCCAGTCTCCAGCGAAACCACTTTTTGGTTGTGTTTGTTGCTGAGTTCTCACTGATAGCCTCACACAGTAGCATTAACTTAACTTAGGCCTACTTGCTAAGCATCTGGCTGGACCGAAGTTCAGTTAGTTCAAACAGGAGGAGTGCATCTGTCAGACAATACGGATTTGGGTTATTTCGCAGGATCGTGACTCACTGGATCACAATATAGTCTCCTATTGCTGTTGGGGAGTCAGCATAACCCCTTTCACAAATACATGGTGCTCCAATTCTTAAGAAATAATCTTTGCCTCCACTGGTGGAAGCAGATTCCAATATCTGGCCAGGGGCTTCCTTTGAGATGTGTCTGTTTATAGACTGCTAGTAATAGTCATGTAGGGGATGCAGGGACTCATCAGAACTCTGCTGCCGGTCTCTGTTCAGAACCTTCTTTTGGATCCATTTCTAACGTACTTTCTCATAACTTCTAATTGTGTTTGTATTCTTCTAACATATTTTCTCAATTGAAAGATAGTTATTTGGATCAACAGCTGTCCAATTTTGGCCAAATATTGGCTAAATCCCCAATTCTGCAGCTTTCTCCTGTTCAGGAAAACGTGTGAACACACTGATTTCAATAGTGCTTGAATTCTTTTTTCAGTAGTACAGGAAGTCATTCTTTTTTTTTTAACAAATCACACTAGCAGCATCAAAATTAATAACAATTTTGATCAATTTGAGTAAAAAAGGAGTATATCTCATTAACAGACC
>NW_009922088.1:1305-10204 GCF_000696875.1 Nestor notabilis
TCAAACATTTACTACAACTTCCTGGTGAATAGGCATCAGCCTGCATGTTAAAGCTGTTGATTTTCCACAAAATTAAATGCTAGTCTCTCAATTAACTTGATGAATAAAACCTCAGGTTAGAAAGAAAATGTAACAGTAAAGGAAAACTGAAATATGATGGAAAACTGATTATATTGAGCAAACACAGTTCCAAATAGGCATGCCTTTTCTTGGGTTTCCATAGCACTTTCTGAAACATGTCAGAGCACTTGGGTCAGTGAGCATCAACAGTAGTCTTCACAAGAAATCATGCTGTGACAGTGGAAGAAGCCATGTTAGCTACATGTTCGGGAGAACAGTGGAAAAACGTGTGAGAAAAGAACAATCTGTTTCCAGATGGAGACATTATGACAGTGAAATCCAAAGGAAAAAATATTTACTTGTTGATCAAAAATATTTCTATAGGCAATTCTTATGAACCATAAAACCAATACCAGCCCAGAACTGGGACAGTATATTCTATGCTCCTACTCCTGTCTTTCTATACTCCTAGGCTCATACTTCCACTCCTTCATTCCACCCCTTCCTACTTCTGTATGCACTGATTGTGATACTGGATTTTGTCCTTTAACATTTTTCAGACAATGAGCCCACAACTGGCTGGCTGCCAGACTACTTCTCTTTCTGAGCTGGGCAAATAGTACTGTGTCTTTATATGTCACTGTTGTGAAAATGTGTTTGTCTTTGGCTACAATTCTGAAAAATATTACTAGGTTTGGAGAATGGGATGTTTCTCTTAGTGGTTTTTTTATGCCATCAACCATATACACATTGTAGTTAATGGCTGAAGTCCCAGTCTTTTAATTTCCTATATGACTATCATCTCGAGAAAGTTCAAGCAGAATTGCAGAATCCTTCATAAATTATGTGAGTTTTCTTACTGTAACAGATGAAGCCTCCTTATATATTTTGTGTTCCGTTTTTACATTTGGATTGTATAGAATACATGTAAAGTACTAGCAATACCAGCTTTTGTTTCTGAAAAACTTCATTCCTCTTGAGTGTCTTGAACAATAACAATATTAAAATTCTTTTTTAATTTTTACTTCATCCCAACCACTTCACCTACCCAAGTGAATCTAAAACTGTTGCTTCAGGCTCTTTTAAATAGTTATATATATTACATGGATGTCCTAAGTAGTGCTGTACGACCTTTGAAGCAGCATCCAGCATAATGTCAAAGACTCATGGTAAATAAAAAGAAGGTAAATCTTCCCTGGAGGAGAGGCAATAACAGGAAAATTAATTTTTATGGGAAGAAAACTGATTCTATATTATATTAAAACGCTTTTCTGCTGTCTTTGTCTTTTTCCTTCTGCAATACCCGTACCACTGAACTCGTACAAATGCCCTTCCATGAAGTGTAGGCCAAAGATGAAGACCACCACTGAAGAGGCATTTGCTACCTTGAAATACATACTCTTTGGGGGTTTATTCTTTTTGACTGGGAAAGAATAGGAAAATTCAGCACTAAAAACATTCTTCTCAGGCTAAGAGACACTTTAAGCACACAATTAAAAGCTTTTATAATGCTTAACTCCAATTTGCAACTCAGGAGGGAGTTCTGGGAGTCACCACTGATGTCTCTTTGAAATCATCATTCCAGCATGCATTAGCAGCTCAAAATACAACAGGATGATGGCCATCATGAAATGGGTGTTGAAAACAGGTCAGAGGCATTGCCTTGTGGTCTAAAGCTCTATGAGTCCGTGGGCTGTGGATACCTTGTCCAGTTCTGTTTTCTGTGCTTCAAGAAGTATGTATGGAGCTAAGAGAAAGCTCAGAGAAGGGTAACTGTAACAGTCACGTGATGGAACTGCTGATTTGCAAGAACAACTTACAGGGACTAGGATTCCAGTTTGATGCCCAAGCGCATGCAGAACTGTTACATGCTAAATCCCACATTTGCAGAACTGAGGTGCATTTTGTGAAACAACCTGAAGATTTTGTGTAAAAAAATAGTAAGTCTTACATAGTCTTACATAGCAGGCATTGAACTTAACGAACTTCCTGCCCAGAAGCTTGTAAAGACAGACAGAATGAGCAACTTCAGAAATGGATTCCACAGCATATGGGGTGACAGATCAGTAATGAACAGTAAAAACACCTCCTCAACATATGTAGTAAAACAGCTGTGGATGCACAAGGGAAGCAGACCACAGAAAAGTGTCAGGCTTCCATGCCACTGCAGGAGAAGGAATACTGGGCTAGAGGCCCATTTATCATCTCCGTTTGAGGCATGAACATTTGTTGATTCTTATCAATTTCTTTAATAAGTAATAAGATACTTTATCTCTGACAGTTCTGAAAACTCAGATTGGGTAGACTGTATGAAACACGTTTTGATTTCTATATGCATCATTACTCTTGAAATTCTGTTCTTAAAATGTTGTACTTCCCTTATTTATCCAGCTTTCCCTAGTTCTGAAAACGGAGTTTAATTTGTTGAAAAACTTAATCTAGTTCTAAGTTATATAGCCTTGCTATGGTTTGTTAGCAAAAAATACTGTTCTTGACAGCAGTGATGTTGCTGATTCTTTTAAACTGGTCTCAAGTATACTGAAATCTCATAGTATCATAGTTCTGATTTTTGTAAAGCCTGAAATCTTTTCTTGTGCAATAATTTTTGCATTGTTCTGTAAGTGCTTTTCAGTAGAGAATCAAAAGTCACATCACACTATAAAAATGTAGTTCTTTGAACTTCCATAATGATGGACTATCAATTAATCATAAATTAATAATATTTATTCTATTATTAAATAAATATATATTATGTATAATGTATATATAATCATATATAAATTAATCATACCTTAAGTGCACTCTACTAAAGGCAAGCAATGAGTTTAAATATTAGTTTTCAAATTCATTTATACAAATGCCATACATCATTACACACAGAAAGTAACACTTTCTAATACTGCTGATTTAATGTTATAATCCTTAAATATGTCAGTTTCTTTCCTCATAATGCTCTCTTACACAGTACAGTCATTCTTGAGGTCTACTTCTATCAAAGAAAGGTGCTAAGAAGTCATTCTCCCTCTGTGTCCTCTCCTGAACTGAAATGAATTTTGCATTCTAAAGATTTCAGCATTCTCTGATTAATGTATTTGGAAGTAATACTGTCTTTGTCATTACAGTATAGTCTGTAAGTTTGGGTTAAAGTATGCAAGTTCTTTCTTTTATTGCTTGTATTTCTTACATGTCATAAAAGTTAAACAATTTTTATACTGAGATATAAAATCGGCTTTGTAAAGCACAAAAAGTTCTTTGGTGTACTTTTTTTTTTTTACATTACAAAATTACCAGTCCAACATGCGCTAGCATTCAGAGGTAGTACCTATTCAGTAGCAGTGCCACAGTACAGTGGTGACCTGGGTGTCTGTCTCCTGTGCCTCTTGGGAGATACTCTGTCTGGAAATTTCTGTGGTTTTCGGGCATTAGGATCCCCTTGCAATATCATACATTAATACTACAAAGCTGGAATGATGATAGACAACATTCCTCCTTTCAACCATTTGAATGCTACATGATTGAGTCTGTTGTAATCATACGTTTAATCACCAGATAGAAAGTGTTTCTGAAAGCTACCCTAGTGTTTTCCATCCTTCTTCAGCAATGATACTCAAAATTACTATATATTTCAAAATTAGCATGTGGTAATTACTGCTGTTACTCTAACCAACTCGTCAGCTCAGGCTGTGCAGGTCTGTGTAGTGAATCAAAACAGCATGAGTAACTCTCTGCAAGGAAGCCTGGGAAACGGCTCCTAAGCTAGGAAACGAATTAAGGTCAGAAACAGTTAGCTAAAAGTGTGTTGTTTTCCTAGACATTCATTATATCATAAGTTTTTCCTACTTAGTTAATCTGTTTCAGCAGAAAGATATTATTTCACATATATTATCTTACATATTTAATTTACATTCTTATATATACAATTATATATAACTATACATATACATGTTACATATTTTATTCTATATACAATGTAATACATACAGTCTCTTCTTTAGTGTATTTAGTGTGTATATATATGTATGTATATTACTGTGTATATTTAGTATATACACAGTAAATGATGTTGCTATTTTTGTTCATACTTTCTTTCTATATCCTGCACACTCCTTACTCAGTAATTTCCTAACCCTGGGGCATTTAATTTTCTGTTTGGTTTTGGTTTTGTTCGGTTTTGGTTTTTTTTTTTCCATTGTGGCTTCTTCTAAAAGTTATAACAATATATTACTTTCAGAATTGATCTTAGATAGTTTTCAGTACAACTTTTGGGGGAATAATGACTTATTTTTGAAGACTTCTGTACTTAGATGGTAGATTTTAACAGCAATTTTAAAAAATAGAAAGGTAAAAAAAAGAGAAGAAAGGACAAGAAGGAAGGACAAAATGGAAGAAAAGATTTTCTGCACATATCTGACAGTGAGACAGAAAGAAAAAAAATATACTGCAGGTTGGCTTTTGAGAACAAAAACCAAACAGTGGTAGAGAAAAGGAAAAAAAGGTTGTATTTCCACTGGACAACTTCTGCTTTGCATTCAGGCTTCACTACATGGACCTGTAGCTCCCAAGTTCACTGAAATGAGTGCTAATCCATGGAACGGGCATCATGGCTGGCTATTGCAGAGAGAAAAGAAGTGAATGTATTTGGCCTGTACTCAACTCAAGATATTTAAACCAAAGAATATTTACCCTTGCACTCTTACCATTTTTCTTTACCTCCTTAGTCTATAAATCCATAAGTGTTTTATACTTCCATCTTGGCCATCTTTCTCCCTCTCCTTTCCTTTCAGGCTGTACAAAGCGTATCTCCTCACCACTGCTTCCATCTCCAGTGCCCACTCCATGTTTCAACAATTTTTGTGCAGCTGCTTATCATCAGAAGACCTTCTTTCTTTGTACCAAGTTTCATACCTCTTTGGATCTCTCAGTGTGCCTTACTATGGAAATTCACAAGCAATGGGGTTGTTCATTTTTTTAACTCGGCATGCCTTTGGACTGCCCTGAGTTAGACATGGAGATTTTGTGATTTGGTTTATGAGTGTTGAAGTGCCATGTCCTGGTACAGTATAATGCAAATAATAAATTACACTGTGCACTTGTGATTATGCAAACATGAGCTTCCAAGAAAAATATGATAAAGCTGTCTAATGATGACAGAATGAAATAATTATTTCCTCCTTGTTTGAAGCAAAAGATTTACAGGCTCTAGCAGTACATCTTTGCTTGAGGAACATTGCCACATAGCAACAAAATGTCCTCTCAGGCCTCCCCTCTGGCTTCTGGACAAAAGCTAGACAGAACTGCCCTAGCAGCAGTTCTGAAAACTTTTTCAAATACTTTTTTGGGAGTTTTGGTTTTGTCCTTTTGCCGCTTAGCATTCAATCCCAGTTGGAATTCTGCAGAACAGAGGAAAATTGCTAGCTATTTAGTCTTGGCTAAATAGCTTTAAAAGGCTAGATACAGCAGGGTTACCTAAAAAAAGGGCGAAATGTTGTTACTCCTTTAGCACATATGCAGTGACGGATAATTGGAAGAGCACCAATAGAGCAGGATACCTTCCAGTTGTCCTCATAAAGCCAAGAGAAAATACCTGCTGCCCACCCACTGACAGGGTAGAGTACACAGCTCTTTTTTTTCTTTTCTCCCTGATGCCTCTAACAAAGCTAACATTGGCTAAGGCACGAGACTGACAAATGCTTGTAGTGCTAAATTAGATAAAAAATGAGAATTGCTATACATTAAACAAACAAACGAAATCCAACAAGCATATGGCCTAGAAAGATACAGGAAGAAAACAGTGAGAACAAGAATTAGTTCAACAAATTCAGTAGATGATGACTGTTGCCAAAGTGACAGAACTGGGTCTGATTTGAGACTGTCCTCTAGAGCAGAGACATCTGGTATCTTTCCAAAACATTTTGTATTTTTGAGGATCTGAAAATGTAATGGGAACTGTCTCTGACTGTTAAAGCAAGTAATGGTTATAGTCACAAAATGAAGGACATCCTACATAAAAAAGAGAAATCTAGCCGAAGAGAAAATATAAAAAAGCTGCAGTACTACTGTACTACCTTACAGCAATGACTGAACATGAAAAAAAGAAATGCAGCAAAATGACTTACTTCAAGGCTTCGGTACCCTACAATACAGGTTTTAACCAGCATGTCATATTTATTACATGCTTAAAAATATTCAAGTGCTACTCTAACTACAGGGATAGTGAGTTGGGCTTCTATACACAGCAATGAATAAATGAAAGGAATGAAGAAAAGCTATTAAAAATGCATTCTGTTACTATCTTGTCAATCACTCATAGTGTAAGTCAGCCTGTTTCCTGGTGTCCTGAGTAAGTATTGTAAACTGTCAACTGTGGCAAACTTTGATGCTCTAATACATTTATCTTCTGTCTTCTGTTCTTTCTACATTGAATATATGAGACCACTGTAACTACCTGGAAGTTTGTGACCACAGGAGACTATGGAATACTTTGGAATGACAGCAATATGGCTTTTCTATCATGTACAAAGCAAGAGAGAGTGTACTACATACCACATTCTCATAATACTGTGGTTCAGGCTGAAGTGGTCATTGCTCACCCATATGTTGGTTTGGGTTTTTGTTTGGTTTTCTGGTTTTTTTTTTTTTGCTTGCTTTGTTGTTTGTTTGGTTTTTTTTTCCCCTGGAAATGTAGACTAATTCTTGAATGACAATATCTTACTAAATTTTTTTAGCAACTGATCAATGATGCAGACCTTGATGTTATTTTCAAAGAACACTGTGGCCATAAAAGATTTTTATAAGAGGCTGTGAAAACCCTAAATATGAAAATAGACTGGGATGCAGAATGAGACATGAACTGTAGATTCATCATTACACATAATACAGATGTCTACTGCACAAAACCTGCACTTAAAGCCTACACAAAGATTCATAGACACAGAACACTTTTGACACTTCCAGCACTTATAGCAGATCTGTGTCATGTGTACCAAAATTTGATTAAAAGAAACCCCAACAAAAGAAAACAAGAAACTTTAGAGGAGTAAATAGAATGCAAAGCAAAACCAATGAGCCAAGTGCTGAGGAACAGGACACTCAGCATTATTTTTTAAAGAAAACCAAGGGAGCATCAGAGCAGGTTCTCTGCCATATTACTTATTTCAGCTTTGGAGATGTTTATTTACTGACAAGACACATACCCTTTTAATTATAACTTAGTTATAATCTATAGTTTTATAAAGCCTGCAGTTTTAGAGAACTAGTATGATTGTTTCAAAGCTGTACCCCATAAAGGGCGTGGATAATATTTTTGACGTGCCACAGAATAATGAGAGCTGTATTAACAGTCTAATCACTTTTCAGGATTGTTCTTGGTGCACAACACATGACTAATCAATTGCATACAGATAAGCTTCTTGCCTCATTTGCATGGCAGTGACAGTGCTGCTGTAATTCAGAATTCCTCTTGAAATCAGTTTCTACAGTGGACAGCATAATTAACACTGAAACTGTCAACAAGATGCAAGACCAGAGAATCTCCCATATATAATGCTGCAAACACCACGTCTGTCCCTTCTGGAAATCTTCAAGGATGTGTTTTATTCCTTATAGCCTAAAATCCATAGAATTCCAGGTTACTAGTTCTGAAATATCATACCCAGCACATTAGACTACTTTTCCAAAGAAAACAGGGACATGCCTAGAAGTTCCACGTCTAAGTGATTTTAGAAAAAGTGGTTGTCATCTTACACCTATGATCTGTAGATAAAAGACGGTTTGTACATGCCGCCCTATACAAGAGCAAAATCCTGACTGAGTGAAAAGACTGTGCAGAGAAATGAGTAAATGAATTTTTAAGTATGAAAGTGATTATGGACATATTACTTAAATAGAAAATTTCAAATGCATGTGGACTAGCAGTGAAGTAGTCCTTACCCCTTAACTCCCTACCCATTAAAAAGTGATTTAACTTTGTAGCACGAACAGCAGATCTTTAAAGGTAAAGATTCTGAGAATATTTAAGTCTCAATTTGCTTGAGTTTTGTCTGTGGCACCCAGAGGTACATCAAACACCAAAAATATTTTGCCATACAATCACGGAAACTGCTGTTGCCATTGGGCTGGTGGTGGCCCTGTCTTTTTATGTTCAATTCACAAAATGTCATCGTGAAACAACCTGTATAGCCAGTGACCTCCGACTTACTGAAATAATGCTTGTTCTGGCACACCTGACTATAGGACTCGGGCTACTGTGGTTGTTTCTGATGTCCGCCAAAGGCAGCGTGTAACATTACATCTGTGTGCGCAGACAGTGTTCTGGGGGCCTTCCCCTGCCCGACTTCTCTGGAGTTTGCTGGCCTTTACAGTTTAAATCCTGCTGCCTACAAGCAGTCTAAAAACCTAACTTTAAATAACCAAATCACTTTTAGCCACCAATTTACAGTCATAATCTTCTTAATTAGTAGGTATCCCTACTCATGAATGAACCGCAAATTCTAGGATCAGCGCACGGTCCACATTTGAGTCGTTTTGCCTTAAATGGTGCTCCTTGCAATGCTCTGCACTGAATGTTAACGAGAACAATCTGACCTGAGGACTGTGGAACTAACCTAGCCAACTAATGAAAGAGGAATTTGCTTGCTCTCACGGCTCCCAGCGTGGCTACTGCTGTAAATCAAGTGGTTTGGATCCATACAGCTCCGTACGTGCATGCTTTGCTGACCGTAAAGTTACACGGTGTGTATAGAGAACGCCGAAGGACACGCTGCTTGCTTCTGGCTGTACCTTGACTCGGCACAGCTGCTGGGGCGCCGGCCAGCTGCGGGCACAGGACGCGCCGCTCCCC
>NW_009922089.1:0-11867 GCF_000696875.1 Nestor notabilis
ATTATTATTATTATTATTATTTAAAAGATAGGCTCTGATATCTTTTGAAGCTGTCTCAGTAGCTTTCTTCAAATGGAGTACAAGTGTATGCCCTTCTTGAAGTGCTATGCCCCAGACAGGACACATCAATTCAAATTGGTCTCACTAATGCAAAACAGATTTGAAATATTACTTCCCGTCTTACCCTGAGTCCATGTAATGATATGAATTTATATCTTAGTGAAACCAAGATGGGAAATAAACAGATGAAATAACTGTTCTGCAGTTACAGACTTACCTACTGTTTTGCAGAGATGTGTCTGTCTCTTTGATTCTGAAGATCAAAAGATACTGTCTTTTTCTCAAATCTAGAACTGTTTGGGATTTGTAGGAAAACGGCTTTTTCTTACCTTGGTAGACACTGTGAATGACACTTTTGTCTTTTTCTTAATTCTGCTTAAAAAGGATATGAAAATGATTGGATGAATAAATTTAATTTCATTTATGATCGATATGAAACGCCCTCTTAACATAAACATAATTCGACATTTGTCTTTTTTCTACTTTGTCTGTTCTTTTTGTATGAAACACTTATTTTGCCCACAAATTTAAAATCAGTACTTTTTTTATTCCTAATAATTTAGAAAAATAACCACTGGAACTGTTACAAATATATTAAATGTAATTTTGTACAGCCTGCTGCCCACAGAAATAATACAAAATTTGTTGCATTTTAAACTTATGCTTTAGAATTTCAAAAGCTATTGGAATAGTTTGAATAGATGTTCACATAACAAAAGCATCTTAACAGAAATTATTATTTTTACCCATTTCCTAGGGAATTTATGCCGATAGAATTTTGGGGCTTGGGTATTACTTAAAAGTATACAGAAAACAAAAAGTGTCCCAGGAACCATTACAGTGACTTGAATAATTGATAATGACTTCACACATCTTTTGGTTATAAGCTCAGAGTAGACTAGAGAGGAAATATAAATAGAGTTGAAGCAACATTAATTACTCTACACTTACATACTTGATATTTTCCTGTAAAATATCTGTTTTATTCCAGAAATTATTCTCTAAAGGAACACCACTATGAGGTCAAGAGCTGATCCAAAATACCTATTCTTGCTGAAGATAAATACAACCAGTAATCCTAATTTCTTAAGATCTGTCAGTGTTAAAAAAAAAAAAAAAAAAAAAAAAAGACATACTTGTGAAAAAATCAAAATACGAATCTTATCTGGAGAGCTGTAAAAGCAGTTCAAACGCCTTTTTCCAGGCTGATGTTATATATTACTTATGGTGCTCTCAGATATTCCCACTGGTGAGCAGGGACGGTGGCATAATGGAAATACGCTTTCTATCAGCTTGAAGCATAGGAAGAGATAGTCACAAGCTATGGTCAAGCCAACAGAGTACTATTTCTCCAGTGAGTTACTCATAGAGGAGTAGAGTAACAGTGTAAGTATATAATAACAGTACATATAGTACAATATATATGCCACTGCACAATATGTTAATACATAATAATTTAACTTCTTTCACAATGCCATTAATGCTACAGACTTCTATTAGTAACTGCTGTGTTACTGGTAGGTAGGACACACAACACAGCTTCAGGTCCTCATTTTGCACATCATAACGAATGATAAAAATTTTGGTTTGAAACCACACTGAGGTTTTCAACCATTTCTCTTTTTTTTTTTTTTAGGTCACAATAGCTGCAACTCTTCTCATGTGACACCTCACAGAAAAATAAACACCAGTGATTCTGTGGTATAGGTATTTTTATTTCTAACTTTTCTGAGAGCTATGATATACATTGAAAGACAATGGGATACACTTCAAAGCCCAGAGACAGTAACTGTGAGTCTTGCCACGTCTCAAAATGTCTCATTCTGGACCAAAACATAGGTCTTTGCGCAGAACACATTTAGTAGATTTTTGGAACAGACCTGTGAGATGCCTAATTTTTCCCTAAGCTGTCTTCAGTGAGCAGGGCATCACAGCAGTAAGAGTTCCACGGTATGCAGCTGCATCAAGGCCCACCTTTTCCCAACCACAGACCCTTTACCAATGTCCTTATTCAATTTGTGCCTAGCCTTTCTCAGATTAGAGACGGGGCTGCAGAGCTAGTGCATTTTCTTAATAAATGTATGTAGTCCACCATGTGGAGAGACATTTTTTCTCACTTTTCACACATATCCGTGTGAAAAAATGCACACAATGACATTTGTGCATTTTCACATCTTCACCTAAAGCCATACTTTTTAGACATGACATCTTGGGGTAAATCAGAAGCAACTTGAACCTGCCAGTGTGCTCTGTACTCATAAGCTGACATATGTGAACTCAAACTCCCCCAGCATGAAACTATGAAACAGCCGAGTCCATCACAGTGTGTCAGAGACTCTGAGGACTGAGAAAACTAAGTAGAAAGATTGCCTCAAATGTACACTGAAAGCAGTCATAGGTAACGTATTTCTCCAAGTTTTGCAGCAGATATTACATTACCATTGAGAGTTCACCTGTGGCACTAGAAGATGATAGACATTCAATTTTAGTGTTGCTGCTTTTAATCAAAAGTTGTCAATCACATCATATTATTTCAACCAAAATTAAACAGAGGCTTGCCCATGTCAGCAAATGGTCTCTGTTATTGGACAAGTGTTTCATATGTTGTTTTATTTGCATTTAAGTCCAAGATTTCATAAAAATACCCTGGAGCTTTAGGATTTTTACTAACTTCAGTTGTCACTTCCAAAGTGCATCATATCATAATGGAAGAATTTATGAAGTTAATATACTGCTGACTTTAAACCAAAATATTTTCTTTGTTTCTGTAAGTTCAGAGTGAAAAATAAATATAAAAGAGAAGAGTCAGATAGAAATGAATTTTAAGAAAGTTCAGAGAAGGTGAAAACAATACTTTTAGGGGATAGTTTGTTTTTTTTAAGAAAAAAATAAAAATCAAATTAATTTGGGATGCAATAGTCTACTTGAGGTTCATGCATGTGTACACATGAAATTCAGTATTTCACTCAAGTGCCTTAAAAAGCCTTTATTCTACACACTAACCATAAGCTACAATTAGTGAGTTCCAAGGTAACTGTTTTTGCAAGCTGAGAGCATGCCAGGGCTGCATGTTCATGAGCAAAGTCCACGTGGGTCAGTCCTGAGGATTCCTGAAAAAGTTCACTTTATTTCTATTTTCCTGAGAGTCTTACTGAAATACTAATTTAGTTTAGGTATCATAATCTTTAAATGTACATCTCAAAACATACAAGGGTACAACTAACTTTGATGAGAAGGGCAAAGTAAGCAAGGTGAACACCACTACATTCAAGTAAAAGAAAATAACAGCTTAAGCTGAAGTTTATTTCACTTGTTTCTTCTATTCAGTGTTAGCCAGTTCATGTACAAACTAAATAATACAAACTTTCTAACGGTCTCGTTAACTTTTGATTAGTTACACTATCATAAAGTGATCTGTATCTTAAATAATAGATAACAAAGCGTACCCTTTAAAACTTCTACGGCTATTCAGGTATCTGAAATTCTCCAGCTCAAAGGTATTAATTAAAATGTTTTTCCTCTTTCAGTAGCATCTGTTTCCAATTAAGTGATCACTATTTAAAAAATCAACAAAAAAATAATGTTTTACTATAGCAAGAATAAAATAGCCCACAGTACGACTATAAAAAATAAAAGTGCTCACACTGCAATAATCTGAAAGACTGAATTAGGCTGTAGATTGTAGTTATTAAAGGAAGTCATGCAGAAACATGCCCTTTAGCATGATACTTACTCTAAATGATATTACTCTTCTAAGTGCTTATTTTATCATTCGAATCTTTAAATTAAAAATGAGGCAGTTTTAGGTAGTTTTTGGAATGGCTTGTTTTCATCTTGTTAATCTGTAACCTTTTATCAAGGAAGATCAGCCAAGTTCCCTAACCACCTATGCAAAACAGTTGTTCTGTTTGAAATCCATCACCTCTGCTCTTACTTATTTCTCCTTCTTTCCTCTAAGCCTCAGGTTGTTTCCTGAACATTTAGAAATCTGTGCAATATAACCCCAAGAGATCAAGACAAATGGGAGGACAGTGTGATCTGTTCTGGGCTGGAATGCTGTGCTGTAGCTAAGTCTGACTAAGGGCTGTATGTAGTTATTCTGCTTCAGCTGCTTCACAGCTGTAGCAATGCAGGACTTGTTTAATTTAGTTTTAAAGGTTCAGTTTTGCTGAACAAGTAGAGGCTGCATCAAGTTCAGAGTGATTATTATTACATTAAGTATCAATTTGAAAATTGATATAGTTACAAATATTCACAAAACTACAAGAAGACCACAGAGTAAACATTCACAGGAACGTATCTGTACAAATTTCACTTAATATATTTAATTATTGGTCCAGATTTACCCCATGAAACTGGAAATTAAAACACTTTTACTAACATCGCTTCCTAGAAGTGTCCGACTTCCCTGAACACTGAGTAAGCTGAAAGGAAGAAAACTATTTAAGTGTAGTAGTAGCCTCTTGCATCAATCTGGATGCTTAAATATAGGCATGAAGTTGTAAGCTAGCCTATGCATACATTTATTTCTTCTCTGAAAAGCAATGTAGATGGGAAAAGTGAAGCATGATCAGAGGCTTAGTTCAATTGACCATTTCAGTCAGAACATCGGTCTTCATGTGTGTATGTATGTAGGCTGGAAAAAATTTAACAGTGCAGAAATGCAAGAAGAAAGTGTAAGGGCAAATCTTGCTGGATTTATTCTGCAGGTAATTGCAGGGTAGAGAATGTCTTTCTGCTTTAATGATGCTTAAGTCTGAATCCAGGCCTACCCCACTATTTTCGTACAACGTTGTTATGGGATCAGTACTACTTCTTCCTATGTCCCTGGACTCTCATGTTATTTGGAGCAGGAACTGTGCCATCTCATGTTTTTTACTTGCAAAGCATTTATCACAGTAGGGCTCTGTCTCCGATTTCAGCCCCTGGTACTATTGCGATCGAAACATAAAATAAGAACAACAACATAACCACAGGAAGAATCAGGGGAGTTAAATGAAGACTTAAAAAACAGCACATCTTAGCAATTCCCCTTAACCACACAGTTCATAAGAGGTCATTTCATCTGGAGTGGTTTGATTATTGAGTTGTAATAGATAAAGCTATAGATCACCCTCAAGGATAAAAAAAAAAGAAAAGGTCAGCTTTTCAATAACAAAAAAAAAAGTAGTTATTTAAATTTTTTTATATGTTAGACCATTACCAGTGAGATCATAAGCACAGTTAAGTAGGCAAGAAATAAGTTACTATCAAGCAGTAGGACAGTAAAACATCATGGAGTGATTTAACCTATTCCCAATTAATCAAAATTCTGGATCTGTTTTACTCACATTATATAATTTATGGTTTCCTCTTGACTATTTGTTTTTCCTCATTCCTTAAACTTTGAGGTTGCACATCTTTTAAGACTGATACATTACCAACTAAGATAACTGTTGTTTGATAGTAAGCCCAAGTGATAAATTCATTCTTACCTTTTCCGTAGCCTTATGTTGCAATTTATTATGCCTTTCTTACACCAGGTTTTTATTGTAAATCCAAACATAGCTTCCACTTTATCTTTTTCTAAAAAAAAAGAAAACCAACCAACCAACCAAAAAGAAACCAAAAAACCAAAGCAAGCCCTAAATGTTTAGACTTTTGGCCAGAAGCAAAGCTGCTTTTTCTTTTATTGCAACACGGCAGTAAATCTCCTGCTGCCTAAAGAGCTAAAATACAACCCGAAACTGTCGTGTTACTTTAGTGTCTAAAATTCTTAATGACTGCTTTGTGCTTACATTTTGTTGCCACCAGCCATCCTTTACTTGAGAGTAGAAGAAATTTGGGATTTTTTTGCTTATGAAGAAATTTATAATCATTTAACTGTGATTCCCTGCAAATTCAAATCACCTATTGTACCAACATTAGCTCTAAATCCTCCTGCTTTATCTACATCATTTGACTGTGTGTCTCTGACAGAACAAGTATGAGAACATGTAATTAATGGTGTCCCAAAATTAAAAAAAAAAATAAAAATAAAAATCTTGAAACTCGTGTGAAGCAGTAAGATTAGTTACTGACAAATAAGAATAACTACAGACTGAAGAAGTCCAGATCATACAGTCACAATGAGAAAGGGCTAAAAAAAATCCTTTTGTAATTCTTGCAAGAAGAATCTCCTCCCAGCTACTTCAATTTTCACATTACTTGTATCTTTATATATTAGCCAAAGTGGGTGTTAATTATAAGTGAATAAGAGAAAGTGCCACAACCAGATCTGCATCATAATTTAGTCATGTAAAAACTGAAATACACAAACCTACAAATTATATACCTGTGGTGCATCATCTCTGAATGTCAACTGAAAAGAGGAAGGAAATTCTTTTAGAGATGTGCATGGGTAGCTTGGGTTTTTTCGCTGAAATTAGAAGTAACAGTTGAATTGAAATATTTACTCTGGGTTGATAATATTACTGAAAACTATATGTTATATATTTTTCTTTCTCATATGCTTTAGGGACTTGTTGGATTGAGATAAACAAGAAAAATAAATCTTACAGAAATATTTGCAAGTCTAGGCCCAGCTTCTTTTCAATTAATGGAAGGGATGTATTTCTCTAAATTCCATAGATGGAATACATATGTCCTACTAACACAAAATCACAAACAATAGCTTGATAAATCTGGAGAGGTCTAAAAATAAAGAATAAGAATAAAATATCACTAAAAATATTATTGAAATACTGAAATAGTTTATCTAAGTACTCTTTTTAATTAAATACTTGAATGTGCACAATCCCATTGCTTTTTGAGACTAAGCAAGAGAATTAGAACAGAGATGTACTAGGTTTGTTAGGCAAAAAACCAAAACCCTCTTATTTTATTCTTTCAGCACAAGGCAGCCAGACAGATACCTGAATTTTTCAATCAAATTTAAAAAAATATTACCAACAAACTTCAAATATTAAGAAAATATACGTTGACATAAGCTTCACAATGAGAACTTGAAAATGCCTAAAATGCAGTTGTGTGAATGATACTTCTGTAATAATATGGAAGATATTTGTCATTTCAATGCAGCACATGAATGATGTAAACAGTATTGGATAATACAAATTAATTGCTGGTCAAAAGGTTTAGGGCAAAGATCATAATATGTCTGAAAAAAAAATTACAATCATGCAATGATTGTTCTTTCTTTTCCTTAAAGACCTTTAAAATACATAGTTATTGCATGATGCAGAATTTAGGACAATCTAGATTTATCATTTACATGATGGGCTTCATAGATCTAACAATAATCATAGGGTTTCAATATAGCATATGTAAGGTTCTCTTGTTGCAGTCGTTACAGAAATTTCACTCTGGTAGTGTTTCAGCAAATTCCACTAATCTAGGTAATTTTAATCAGTGCAAGCTATCAAAGAGGACAGGGTTAGGGTAGAGATCATGAGTTCCCTATTGCCTCATTCAGACTTAGCCAAGGCTTATTTAAGGCAAGTATCTGAAAGATATCATGTGTGCAGATTTATAAAAGAAACAGATTCTTGTTTTAACATCAGCAAAACCAGGTTAACTCTTTTAAGTGGACTGTTATTATCTCCATCTCTCCTAATCATGCAATATGTCTCCTGTACTGGTATCAGCCCTTAGGCCCACCAGCCACCACTTGAAACATTTCAGTTCATTCAATGGACTATTAGCAGTGTTGCCTTTTGGACCTCTATGATACATTAGCTCACTGTATAGTAATTCTTATTGGCAGATGCATACGCTTGTTAAATAAATAAATGAATACATTCAAAAGAAATTTTTACATCTCTTCTCCCTCTTCCATTAATACAAATGATACATCGAAGCGCTAAGTTACCAAGTGGTGTGACTAAAAATGTCACCATGAAAAAGTAGCAACATTAGCAAATATAAAGCTTTTTTCCTTTTCTTCAGTCTGTACATTTTTGTCATGCTTCATACAAAGCAAAGTCACATAACTGTTGTTTTCAGAAATTGCTTGACTTGAGAAAGGAAAATTTGCATCCTTTCTCACTTCCTATTTTCTAGCAACAGCTTTTATGTTACCATTGCTACAGTATTGACCCAGTTAGTTTAGGAAAGACAGCTCCACAACTGAGAGAAGAAAAAAGAACCATTACATCCATAAAACAGAAGGGATCTTTGCTGTAGCCTTAGTAGGAACCTCTGGATAACTTCACTTACACACTCTGATTCATTCTGTGCTCTTCATTTTCATCTGGTATCTGCTGCCCCAGAGAAATCACAGGACAATGAGGCTTCCAAGTGGGTTCTACTTCCTTTCAATATAGGACTACCCACTGCAATGTCTCCATTTCAGTGAAAATGAAAATTCTTCTCTACCAAACCAATAGAGCACAGACACTTCCCTCTATTTGCTTAACGCAGCAGAGCTTTTAAACAAATACTTAACTTGCAACTCAGGAGCAAGTCCAAAAAGTCATGTAACCATGTGTCCAGTTTTCCCTGTCTTCAATTATACCTGGTTTACCAGTATATCAGTTAAGCAAAAGCTTAACATATGTTTATGTATGAAACACTTTATGGATAGCAACAAATACAAATCACACACATAAAGATAAAGCTTCCTTAAGGCAGAGTAATCTCAGTAGCCAGAACTTGCAATCAAAAATTTTGGACCCTGCTGCTGTATGCTTTTTTTAGGGACATGGAAATTCATTGAATGGGCAATGCAACACCAAAAGCAATGCCAGTCAATTAAGAAACATGAATAAGGCTATTGTCTTGCATGACCTCGTTGCCCCAGAAACTGAGAGTCAGAGAAAAAAAAATCTTCAGTTAAACTAGCTTAAGATCAACAAAGATTGAGTAACTCCCCTGGAAAAACATGATGTCATTTCGGTTCTTTAGACAGACCCCAGTAGATGGCATCAGATGGCCAGTAAAGTCATACACTCATCTTTTCATGTACAAAACTACAGCATGAGGAGGCATTTTTTAACAACATAATTTTCACTCTCATAACAAAAAAGGTAGTCACTGAAAGACAACTGCAGGCTTCTGTTAGTTTGGTTCTTTGAGATAAAGAAATAGATCATTGCTGCAGACAAGCTATGTCCTGCACACAAAATCTCATTTTTATACATTTTATAACATTTTAAAGCATGAGAACACTTGATTTATTGCAAGTGAGGATGTTTCTCCCAGATATGGGATGTATCCCGCATATTATATCCCACATTTGGCACAAATGAGATTCCAATTCATGACTTGGAATATAGGTGCTACTATAATACAAATAGTGTTACTTATTAGTAGTACCTTAATAGAAGATGAAATAGAGTTTAAAGAAATTTTATAAAGATTATGTCCAGATCATTAACAACTACCACATTCACTTCTCACCGTTGGAATATATGAAAAAACTTATGGTCTATTTGATTTAAGATGAAAAAAATATTCTAAATAAAATCAACCAGAAGCAGATCTTCCTTAGCGAATAGGAGGTCTGCTTTTTATACCTTTGCAATAATTGAAAGTGACAGAGGTAAATGCTGTATATAGTTCACTGAATAGTTTACTCTCTTGTGTTAATTTTCAAAACTGTCTGCAGAGTTTTTCTTTTGAACTTTGGATTAGTTAAAATACTTCTAACACCAAATAATGTCTTGATCAAATTCTTTTACACCTGCAGCAAATAATTTAAAGGTACCTAAAGGTAGCTTTCAATTTTCTCACTACTTTATTCATTTTCTCAAAAGCCAGAGGCTTTATAACCAAAAGTCAAAGTCAGCTATAGTGCATGAGTAACAAAGTGCTGTTTTTCACAGTACATATATTTGTAACTTTTATCAATGACTTGTGCTTTTCACTTTAGAGTGTGATTTAGTCATTCACTTAAGAATGAGCTAAATACTAACCACATGAGTGATGCTGCTAATGTGTTTAATAAGTAGAAAAATTTCATATACTCTATTGGACCTAAAGCAGCATTTAGGTCACTGAGGCAGAAACAAGCACAGTGGAATTGCTAAGGTTCTATCACAAATTTTGTGTCATGGTTGATAGGGAGTCAGTCAATGGTTGATAAGCCTCTGACAGGAAGTGAAGTATGGTTGGGGCTTGCTTTCCTGCCCTGACAGCAGAATCTGCCACAGTTACTGAGCTGCTTCCTTTAATTCCTTTTCCTCCCAGAAGGGAGGAGCATTTCCACCCCTGAAAACATTGCACTCACCAGAGCCTGGGCAATCATGCTGCTTAGCAGAATTAAACCAGGCCTTGTTCCTCAGTTGCCCTCTTAGGGAGGAGGAGGGCAAGTCCAAAGCGCTAGCTCTCCACACTACTTATGCAGCCATGGGACACTCTCTCAAAGCAGTGTTTGGCTGGATAAACTTCTGCCACAGCAGCTGCTACATGGACCACGTATCAACCCTCCTCCAAATTAAATGGAAATGTGAGAATTCCAGAAACACTCCTCTCTACACACCCACAGATTACCAGTCATAGCAAGATACTCCTCCCTATTTCCTCACATAGCAGTAACCTTCTGCCCAAAGCAGAAGGTGGTAAAGCACAGTAGGAAAGCTGGGTGAAACAAGATGCCTGATGTTATTTAATTGTATTTTATGAAGATATTTTTTAACTCACTTATGCAGTTAACATTCCCTCCCAGGTACCTGTTAAGTGCATCTAAGTTTCAAAGTGTTGCTTTTTGGGGCTTCTTTTACAATGTAAGCAGTGAATAAAAATGTGCTGACACAATGAAAGTTGGGATGTGTCTGCTTTTTGTCCATGTATCTGGACGCAATTGATTTCTTATTTTAGTACACCATTATGCTATGTAAATTTTCTTTTATAAGTAAACTCAATGATATCATAATGTTGAAGGAAATGAGATATTTTGTATCAACAGTATTAACTTCTGGTTTTGGAACTAGCTGAACATGTGGTTTGCTTACCACTACTTGATAACATTTTTTCCTTTATTGATTTATTTCGTATATGATGAAGCAAACATCAGATTTAGTATTCCTCCATGAGTTTTTTAAGCCTCTTTCATGCAAGATTTCATAGCACCTTACAGATAAACATATGAACAGTTTCTTTCTCTCTTGCAAAATTATTTATATTGCTTGCTACTGCTCCAATTGTGATATAACAAACTAGTATTTTCAGATCTATTTTTATGTTATTTACTTTTGTAATAAACACCATCTTTTAACTTTAATCAAAAGATTTTAAATGCAGTCCAGTAGATAACTGACTGATTTAATTTGCTGAGAGATTTTACTACTAGGAAGGGAGGGGTTTTATTTCACTGTCTGTTAAGAAAGGAGTCAACAAATTAGCTGATGAAATGGGAAAAGAATTGGAAGAACTAGATACAAAGCTCTTTCATTAATGTCATACTTTCACTTAAAAAAACAAGCAAGCCCACAGGCTGTTACAAGTATAAAGGGGTATGGCTAACAGCTAGTCCACATGTTTTAGAAGGCTGAGGTTCTTAATGACTTCTTTGCCTCAGTCTTCACTAGCAAATGCTCAGACCACACCTCCCAAGTCTTGGAAAGCAAACGTAGAGACTGTGAGAATGAAGCCCTTAGGCCCACTGTAGGAGAGGATCAGGTTCAAGACCACCTTAAGAACCTGAATGTGCACAAGTCCATGGGACCTGATGAAATCCATCCACAGGTCCTGAAGCAGCTGGCGAATGAAGTTGCTAAGCCACTGTCCGTCATATTTGAGAGGTCATGGCAGTCAGGTGAAGTTCCCAATGACTGGAAGAAGGGAAATAAAATCCCCATTCCAAGAAGGGGAAGGTGGAAGACCCGGGG
>NW_009922090.1:0-14923 GCF_000696875.1 Nestor notabilis
GGGCTTTAAGAGACACACCCGATACCAAGAGGCTTGAAAAAGATTTAATGAGCCAGTAACACTGAACAGCGAGGACTAATCTAAAAACTGTTCCCACATCCTACTTAAAATATTTACAATTTTGTTAACTGTATGTACATTGTAGTCTTTGTCCCTTATAGTCTATTTATAGATGAGTTCCTTAGGAATTATACCTGTTATATTTGGAAGAATGAACAGCACAGTATTATTGTAGTAGCGATTGCTGGAAAACACTATATATAGCAGGTGAGTTGCTAATAGCCGTTGGGCACTGGTAATCAAAGCCTGAGGCTATGCGTACACAACCCGACACAAGGCAAACAGCATGTTCAGTTAAGAAACGTCTCTGCCTTTGAACCTCTCTGATGCACAAGGCAGCAGGGTAAGTACACTACACTGTGCAGCTCACCCTGCTGAGGAAAAAAAACAACACAAAAACCCCCAAACCGCACACCTCTGTGCGGCAGTACAGGGAGCCTGTAATCACAGACACATTGACTTACATGGATCTGCACCTCCAAACATCCCATTCACCCAAAATTCTGCTGCTCCGTCGAATGTCTACAAACCCATATAAAGCAGGAATCCCGCTGTGAAGAGCAATTCATCAATAAAGCCTAATTTTACGACATCCCGAAATTACACAACAGAACAGCACCTCTTGGAAAAGTTTCATGGTTCAAGTAAGAGAGACAAAGCAATACAACAGATAAAACCAGATTGATAGCTTTAAGTCCAGTTAGCAGAATGAGATTCTTTCCAGGCACTGCTTTACTGGAGATACCTTCACTTCTGTTCTGAAGCAAAGCTCCTTACCTGTACCAAAGTGGGGCAGTATTACCTTTCATTGATACTTTACCCAGTTTCTGAACTCCCTTCTGCCAGTTTATTTCTCCTTTCTGGAAAGAAACCCAAGAAGTTCTCTGCAAAGCCAAAGAAATTCTGCCAAAGAAATTGCAGAGTCAGCCACCAGCTCAAAACAATTTAAGTACACTCAATAGGAAAGTCACAGACAAACAGATAAACCTGAGAATGCAAGTGAAAAATTACTGGGCGAGTAGTGTCAGACCAATCCAATACTTGCTCAATGGTTATACAGGATGAATAGAGAAAAAGCTAATTAATCTGATTTACGACAAAATGTTAAGCTTACAGATGATACCGTGTCTGCATAATTTTAGAAAAATCAATTTCATGGTTTATTTTACAATAATTGGATTAGTCTACAAGTTAAGGCAAACATACTAATGCATTTGCTTTTCTTTTTAAATCATAATTATAAAGGTTACACAAAGTTCTCCAAAATTTCTAAGAAATGTTCACAATTGAAAAAAAGATTAAGTTTCTTGATATCAGTACATGGAAAAAAAAAACCCAACAAACTAAGACAGTGTATACAATGCCATTATAGTAACAATATTCAAATATCTAATGGTAATATTTAGGCCATTTGAAAAATTTGCTTCAAATGGTTAACTTCAGAAAGTACTTACAAAGGTAAATAAGATTGGCAGCCGTATCATAGTATTCATAACATGAACATAATTATATTGGCTATTTTCACAAAAACAAGCATTTGGTTTCTGAACAATGAAAGCATATAATGATTAAATAAACATGAATATGTATGTATAACAAGTATGCTGTTGCTTCATATAGTCTGGAGCTACTTTCATGAGTTTGTTTAATTCTTCTGAAAGGAGGAGCTTGCTTATATGCACTTTGTCAAATGTTTCTCCAGGGAACTGTAAATGCCTATTTGAAGTCATGAAAACAAAATCCAGAGGAGGGCAGCCCTTGTCAGTGGGAGGACAGAGCGTAGCTTATGTGTCACCATTTAACACTGCCAGGCAGCTCTGCAGCAGCTGTAAGTTACCCTGTAAAAATAAAGGAAAATGTGACCACATTTCCCTACTTTTTTTACACTTGTGACGAAAAAGATGGGTTTTAAATAGCAACAACACTGCTAAAGGAGAACTGACAGGTATTAAGTTTATGTAGAAATATTTGTGCAGGTAACTTTTATCTTAAAGAGTTTCTGGAACAGAGCAGCACTGTGTCTTGGAATTAAATGTGTCTTGGAATTAAATGGAGCCACTTTGAGATTCAAAAACAAGCATTTCCATGTTTCTTCCTAAAGATCTAGTCCTGTCACCAAAACTAGTGACTGCAGAGCACTCTCTTAGCAATGAAGTTCAAAGTTACAAAGTCTTCATGTTTTACATACTATTGCCATTACTCTGTCACTTGAGTATTATTCCCAAAGCAGAAGTCTTCATATGTTATACTGAATTCACCAAGAAGCATTAACCAATTCACAGCACTCAGGATCTCCTCACTAGGGAAGCCATCTAAGCTCATAGCTATGTTCAAGGACAGGCCTTGTTTGAAAGATAGACTGATTTACATGCTCAGCCAGGTGATTTAGCCATCAAAGTTGAGCTTAGCCATTAGAGCCGGAGCTACATGTGATTATCAGAACCTTAACTACACTTTATCTCTAAGGCCAAGTTCTGTCCTTTTTTTCAAACACCTGTAGGTCAGTTTTTAATCTTGTTTAAAGCATTCTGACTCTACCATAAAAACATACAGGCTGACTTTCAGATTTCTGAATGAATTTACAGAACTGACACTTAAAAAGATACCCTCGTTGATCAAGCAAATGTGATTGACAAGTATGCCAGGATTTATTTTCCAGGAAAAACCACCAACCAACCACCCCCCCTCAACACAAAACCTAACCAACTGAAAAAAAACCCCAACCCTACCCCCAAAAAAAAACACCCCCTAAAAAAAAAAAAGCCCACAACCCTCCCAACCAGGTATTCACATTGTTTCATGCATTCATTTATGCTTAGATCACTTTATGAAATAGCTGTAGCACATTTGTTCCCAAATCTGAAATCTCTGTGTAAGCAACAGTGTTGGGTTGTTGACAGTGTGAAGAGTAATTCCTATCAGGTTCAGATAAAATGCAGGAACAAAACAGTCTGAATGAACAGTCCAGATACGGTAACAACCCAGTTACGCACAGAGGAGAAACGGTTTCCTTCTAAAAATGTTTTGGATCCGAAACTTCAAACAGACCGAAGTGTGTCATTAAACAGTATCAGTAGCTATGATTCACAAGGCCTTGATAAACAGTCTACGCAAGCACTAAAGAATTTGTAATTCTTACTTTTTCAGTTGAAAGCATTCCAAATGATTTGTGGTAGTGAAGGACACTTGTCCCTCAGCCCGAAAGGTAAGAAATAGTAATTCTATTCCCCATTAAGGTTCCCATAATCCAGATTAAGCAATTAACTAAATTAAAGGCTTCAAAGCAGAAGATTCCCAGTTGTGCCTACTGAATCCTTTTTAGTCTTATCCAGAAGATAGCAGTTTCAGCTATGGCTTCAACAGCTTCTGTGATATGAACAAGTTCAATGTACGTGAAATGCATGGGGACTCGGTGGCCCATCTTTGTTGTGTAGATGATTCATAAATCTAAGGCTTCCCTTACAGACGCCGATTATTGGCTGTAATGAATAAAAAGGAATACTTCAGTCTTCAGTCTTCAAATGGAAGGAATACTTTGGTCTGAAGTACACTTGTGGACTGCACGCAAGTTGCCTATAACAAAAGTGTGACAGTAATCTTTCGGCCATCTCTTTACAGCTCAGCAGCAGCAGGAAGTGCATTTGCAATTCACAGGCCACTATGTAGCACCCTAAAGAAAAGACGGTACCAAGACATCCTTTACATGTAAGTCATTTCCAGACTCAGCCAGCCAGTCTACTGAAATTTTCCAAACAGGCACATCATTCATTTTCATTAGATCAAATGTACCAAGTTCACAAGAACAACCTTATTTAAATTGAAATAAATCAAGCACAGTAGAGGCTGTGAGCCGTTACTCTTTCTGGCTGCAAAATCTGATATACTTGACTTCTATCACATAGTTCAAGAAAGTCCTATAAATTCAGACTCTTCTAGAAAAGTGTTTCTTGCCAACTTGTCTCCTATTCTCTAGATATTACAGTTGTTGGCAGAACCATTGTGACAGAAACATCCTTTTCCGGAAAGAAAGAATTACTGACAAAGCATTTAACCAAATCCCTTAGCATTGGATTTTGCTTACTCTATTCTTCTGTCAGTTCCAAACAGACATCTGTTGCTAGTGTAACACAACAAATTCTTTTTCCAAAAAAACCCACAGAGGCAAGAGCATACATACTAATATTTGTGGAAAGAGATGCTTAGAATTTTTTATTTGAGGGAAGTGGCTATTTTACTCCGTTACAATTCATATGTCAAAAGATTCTAAATGTATGGCCACAAATACTTTAAGCCTTAGCAGTTTCACCATCTATTAAACCTCCCTTCTTGAACATGAAGTCCAACACAGGAATTCCCCAAAATCCAACCACTTAAAATACTGAATAGGTTTAAATGCAGCTTTTGCACTAAACACCCAAACACTTAATCATGTCTTACATTAGCTACAGCTGCATGAAGCCATAAAGAAACACAGAGCTAGCAAAGCAGAAACTAAACACTACCTAGGGGGATAATCAGACAGAACAGCCATAGAAAAAGAAACATCAATCTGTTTAGTATAGGTCAGAGACCAAGCTGAACCTGAAGCTGCAGTTTGGTAGCTACTTTAAGTAAATCTAGGGTACACGCTGCTGCTAAGAAGGCAGCTGACTTTTAATCCTAGACCCTCTCAGCCAAAACTGTGTTCTGACACAAGGGATGCTGTGAAAACAAGACTGAAAGTAAAGCTCACAAAAACCCAGAGCAACTTTTAGCTCCATCTTACTACACAGCTGCACACATAATGGTTCCAGCATAAGTGAAAGGAACAGAGTCATGCATCATCATCATCCTTCCTGGCAGTAGTCTGCACTTGCATCAACTTAGAGCAATGTCAACCCACAGTCTGATTTTTAGCTTCTTTAGAAGGCTGGAGCCACCATCAGGAAAGGACAACAAGGTATTAGCAGATTAAAAGCAAATATTTTGTAAGGAAGTTGTATAAACATAACTGGGCAGAGAGAGTGTGCTATTTGTATATACAGTGTCCTTGATTTACTAACAGCTTGATTTCCCTATCACGCTCCAGTCTTCCAGAGCTACACAGCCAGATACAGCTCAGCAAATGCAAGCTGTGTCTCTGAAACTTCTGCCAATACTTTGGTCATTCTGACTTTTTCAGTGCAGCAATCTGTTTTGGGATTTGTGTTCTTTCTGCACAGAGCAAATAACTTTTAACAGTAAGTCATGAAGTAGCCGTCATTGTGAGTGAGTTCTTCCCCAAGAACAGCCTCTCCGGTGAGTTCCAGCACCCACTGCTGCATCAGATTTCACCTCCATGCTTTCTGTGTCAGGCAACTCCAAGCCCAGAAGCTAGACTGCTTCAAAGACAAATGGCTCTCCATGACATCCAGTCTGGAGGTACTTGTTCCATCAAAAAAACAACAACAAAACAACAACAGAAGACTTGCAGTGAAAACTTGCAGCAGTGTTATCTGGTGCACCCAGCCCCTGCTCACCAGTTATAATTTTTGCTGGAAAGAGCACTTAGACCTGTGTAACAGGTCATGCTGCAAAGCCTGGGGGTGCTGCGCTTCACATGCCATTGACAAGACAAGCACTTTCTAGTTTGGGGTTGCTAAAACTTCACCTGCCTCCAACAGCTGCAAAAGCATGAAGACAGGGACTGCCACAGCATCAGGCAGTCTTTTGTCCAGAAGCTTAAAAGCAAAGGGCTTTTGATCTGACTGCCTTAATTTGTTACCTACATGAAAAAGTAGCTTTCTTTTTGCTTCTACCAGCCCTCTATTGACTCTACTGCAAGAGGAATCGGGTGTCTACAAACACCCCAGCTTAGCCCAGCCAAAACCAGGGTCACTTAGCTTCTTTTCAGTAGGAACACTAGTCATGATTCGCACTGCAACAAAATGCCCTCTCTGGGACAAGGAGAAACTTTCATATTCCCCTAACATTGCTCTTCACACATCAGGGCACAATGCACTACCTCAAAATAAACCACAAGTCTTTTCATATCTTCTTTCTTCCTTTCATGGATCTACCTCAGGAAGTCTCCATCAAACCATTTTATCCTTCAGTAGTCTGTACTGACTAATAAAAACCTATCCATAAGACTGTGCTCAAATACACTGGTTATAGCATTAATAAGAAAATCTCCCATTATATAAAATTGAAAAATATGATCTATTGCACTTGTAAATTCTGTAATAATTCAACTCTGAATCTGTAGAAACAAAAGCACAGCAACCAAAGTGATCCATCTCTATTAGCCTGCCTTGAACAAATATGAAACACAGGCTTGGAAAAAACCAGAATTTTCAAACGTAGTGAGAAACAAAGTATCTTTTCATTCAACATTTGTTAACATTTCAGAAAGTGTCACTTTTAGTCTAAATGGCCTTTTATATTGTAAAGCTTTAAATATTCAAAACTGTCTAGTGAATCTTACAGTGCTCCACAACAAAGTAGGTGAAAAGAGTCAGTAAAAAGAAAAAGTTCACCTTCAAAACCAGGACTACAGTTCAAAGCTTCTATTACAGCCTTACATACTCCTTGTTAGTAAATTTACTAAGACAAAGTAAAGACTGAGACAGACTACCTAAAGAACTCCATCTAAAGCATGGACTGTGGTGACAAATGAACAGCTAAAAAAATTCAAGCTTTTCCAGGTAAACTAAGGACACCAGGAAGCATGTATCAACTAAGTTGAAAGCTACAAAAATTAAGCGTTTCCCTTCTGCCTTCTGCAGTTATTGGCTGTCAAAATTCAAGAGAACATTGCTACAAGATTTTGACTTGCACAGGAGGTTAATACAATGATTCTTTAAGGATAATTTAGAAGATACAGACATTTTTAAAGCGTTCTACTTCAGGGCACATGGGGACTTTGTCAAGGGTTAGTTACAAGAGATGATGAAGAATCAGTAACTGAATTAAGACAGAAGCGGTGTGGATTCATTCCCTTATTAAAGCATGATACAACAGATCAATAAAAACTGTTTCAAGTATGACTGTTAGTACTATGAATTTCACGAAAATACCTAACTGGTACATTCATGACCAGACATGGGGATTTCTGGAAGACTCAGGGCTGGATAAAGACAGCTGTTACACACAGAGAAGTAGGAAGGCTGAACAGTGCCAAGTATTGTGAGAAATTTTAAATCTTTAGGGGAAATATAGCAGAATTTCTGACACAGCACATTATTCCTTTCTCAGATGAACAGGGCTTAGAGTATTCCAGACCTTACTGATTACCAGCTAAATATCCCATCAAGCTGAACTTAGACTTACAAAGATCAAAGAAGTCCCCAAAACAACCCTTTTTATAGTGCATTAGTTTTACAAACAATGGGTTTGGCAGAATGAAGAATGATACCACCACCATTACTGAAAGGAGTGTGAAGCTATAACAAGTTAACTCAGCAACACTACAGACTCTTACCTAGTCCTTTCAACAGATACATTGTGAGTTAATTCAAAGCTTGGTAGTCAACACACTTTCAGATTGTGGTAAGAATGAGAAATGCTAAAGAACTTACTTTTAAAAGAAAGCTGCCTCCTGGTATAAGACTGTTAAAGTAACAGACTGTTGTACTTGTCCATGAAATCAGAGCAGTTAACTCAATTTAACCAAAACCAATAATTTCATATGGATTAAAAGAATCAAATATATTATGAAATTTAAGAACAGTACATACCCCTTGGGTTTTTTCCTGCAAAAATTTCTTTTACTGAAAAGGCATTCCCCTTTTGTTAACATTTCATAGCTTAAAGGCAAAAAGGTTCAAAAACCATAGAGTAACAGTGATCTGACTTCAGACATTCCTGTGTGATCTCATACTTAATAGTTTGCTTATCCTATACATCAAGTCCCCAACATCTGGATAACAGGAGAAACCACTTCCTATCTCACAGTAAAATGGGCAAGATGGGGTTTTAAAAATAGGCAAGTATTCAAACTTTGCCGCTATAAATATCAAACAGCTAGAGAAACATAAAACTGAAGCCAAAATTGTCTTCAAGGAGATGAGTTTTCCAAAGGCACCTCAAGCACACCAGTCCCTCAGAGATATTTCACTTATGTATTTCCCCACCGTCCCCCCTTATTCAATAGAGTTCACCTTTCTGAATTCTCCTTCCTGAAAGTTAAGTGTATATCAGGCAATAAATGTAACCATTTGGTTATTCAAGCATAGAATATTTAAAATCAATTTAAATACTGGCCAAAAAGGATCACAATTACCTTAGCATGCTTTAATTCCAGTTCTGCTAGTTCCACCAGATTTTTTCTGAATGCTGCAACTCTTCTTGTCTTAAAGTCTATCAGTTCTGTAGAAAATAAAAATGTATTCACCTACAGTATTAAGCTAGTGCCCTCAACTGTTGACAGACTTTTTTTGGGATGGATAGTTAAAGGGTGAGAGAAGGCAAAAGGGAAAAAACCCAAGCACATTCCAGGCTCAAAGATACTGCTATCCTGTCGGATGAAAGCAAACCATATTTGCAGTTCCTCATCTCTAGCTAATCTTTTGTGGACACAAAGCTCTTTTGAAAAAAGACTGCAATGTGGGTGCTTTTAAACATTTAATTCTCTTATTCCATGTGCACTGTTCTTTCAAGGCTGTATGTGAAAATCTTTAGGGAAGATACTAAGCTAAAATTAGCATGTATGCTTTATGCATATACTTTTGTGGCTAACAGGATCACTCATTCTCCACTGTCTCATTTAAAGGAATCATTAAATGGATTTACAGGGTCAAACAACTCTTAAATGATAAAAACAGGAGAGCATGATGTTTAAGCCTTGAACAAATCTGCCAAAAATAATGACTTAGATGACTACTAAGTCACAACAATTTCAGCCTAAAAAAAAACAAAGAATAACTTTTCAGGAAAAGGGCAACATGTAAATAAGGTTCCTTTTCTCTAGAGCTACTGTAAGTCTGCAACTTCAGTGAAATCTCATTTCATGTCTTTCCCTTTTCTAATGTAGTGTTATCTCCATGACAGACTGCTGCCTTCACAGTAGAATGCATAAAAGCAGAAGGGGAATTTCAACAATACATTAAAAGATTAGGTTTGCCATTATTGCTAGCAACTATGATTTTATATCCTATCCTATGCATATATATATTAAAAAAAAAAAAAAAGTGGTCAATAAATAATCTGCACGTAGACTTTACTCTGCCTAATGGAGCTATGAGGAGCCAAAGGAAAATATTCATTTCAGCTTCCCAAGATAAGTAAATAATGATTGAAAGATAATAGCTCTGCTTCGAACAGAACAAAAATTTATTCTCACTAACCATATTCTAAAATGTTAATTTTCAAGTAGTAACATACAATCAAAGACCACCCAAATACCTTGTTTTGCAGATTCAGAAATTTTCTCAAACTTCTGACAGCATATTTGCTGAGTAGTTTCAGCTTGCAGTACATCTTTATTTTTTGCTCTTGCTTTATCCAATGCCTTATTAGCATTTTCATAATCCACTAGTGACCTAGATCTTCTATATAAGAGATCCTATTTAAAAAAAAAGCACATAGAGGTTGCATAGAGTTTATAAGAATCTACCCAAGGATTTTAGTATATACTGAATATATATGTGTTTGTGTGTATACATATATAAATATCAGATTAATTTTAGTCTTTCTTGCTGTATTTCAGTTCCTACTGAATTATGTGCATTCACATTACTTCATCCTGCAAGGCACAACAATGTCCTTACTGGATCAGACATGCAACATCAGTATTATTCGGTCTGCACCTTGTCTGACAGAGACTAGCAACAGATGTCTTAGATGATACTCCAAAAAGCCTAAGAAAGGGCAATCACAAGAAATTTCACAGCTTCTTAGATTAGAAACCAACTACATTTAGATTATGTCTTTGAAATATACACAGGGCCCAAGAAATAGCAGTAGGAATTTTTGTGCAACAGTTACTGCTCTGATCTTCTAACTACACACATTTTCTGTCAAATGCTTCCTCATTCTGTCATGTTACTTAATAACCTTACGTCAAATAACATTAAGAATAAAATTTTCTGTAGGTATAGAATATTAAATTTGGCCCACGTTTTTTTGTATCAGCACTTGCAGATCATCTGGAGCATGCAATTTTAATATGAAAAAAAAAAATTGCTTACAGTCTACAAGCAGCAAATACAGTGCAAACCCATGAAAAATTCACCAACAGCTCTTCCACTCGTTTTAATCATACTGCACAATTTGACCTTGATAAGTGGATCACACAGTTCCAAACAGTCAGTCCCACAGTGAGCAAATGAATTGTTACTCCTTACATACAATGCAGATCCAGATTTTACACTTGAGGGATACATTGCAGGCTAGAGGTGGCAGCATTTTAACCTATCTCCTGTGTATTTCTCAAGAAAATACACAGTAAGTACCTTATCTCTAACCCCCCCCCTTTTTTTTTTAAAAAATAAATACTATTGCACTGAACAAAAGCCCATAAATTCACCTTAGCAGCTTGAGATTCCCTTAGGTAGTATTTCAAAAGATCAGAAAGTTTAAGGTCTTCATCAGCAGATACCCGGGCCTCTATTTTCTGGAAAAACAATAAGTAAAAGCATCAATTTAAAAACATCCAGACTTTGGGTATTCACTTGTATGATGTAAATAAAACATAAAGTATACAACAGTACATGACAGATGGTCTTTTTCAAACACCAACATGATGTATTTGTGCCAGAATACTTAAAAGATGCATCTTGAGAGGCAGTATTAGGATTTTGTATTAAAATGTAAGCAATAATCAACCATACGAGCAGTAATTAACAACTAGCTTTCTATTTTAACCAGTGCTTTCTCCCAAATTTCAATTGTATGTATCAAATACTAGAAAGACAGCAGAGAAACAAAAACTTACCTAGTATAAAAAGAGTTGCACAAGAAGTTGTGCCATTTTCAAGATCAACAGAAAACAAAGTTTTAAGGCACCTTTGCAGACTAGTTGTGTAACTGTGCGTATTAAGTTTATTGGTCTCTTGGACCATTTATTTGCTTGTACTTGAAACACAGTTCTGTGAATTTAGAAACTGAGTCTGCAAACACATTTTTTAAGTCTTAATTTAAAAAAAAAATCAAAAAGGCAACATTTTAGGTCAACGCAAGTAATTCCGTTAACTTCATTTTCTTTAAAGTATGTATTTATGCAAGTACAACTGTCTGTGTTTAGAAAACACGCACATTTTTCATTTGAAATTTTCCTGATACATGGCATGCATCTTCTGCTCTACCAAGCCAAACAAATAAGGCAAAATAAATATTTGAAAAATCTAGTTAGGAGCATCAGCAACAGTATTCCTGAGTGAAATAATTGCAGAAACAGGTCTTGGCTCCAGAAAAAAAGCAGCAAGACCACCATTTTTTTGATTAAGGATTACATTCCTGGTATTTTTATTTCCATAGCAAGTTCTGTCATAACCCAGTAACAAGTATTGAAACCAGTAAAAAGTACTGAAGCATTTTAAAGGAACAGCAGCTTTACTGGTATATTACATAGAAGATAGGAAGACTGCTTAGAGATGTGTAGTAGTCTGAAGACTCCTAAGGATCAATCATCTTACAAAATAGATGACTGAAATCTTACACGTTTTCACTCGCTACCATACGCTGCTTAAATGCTTCAGATAGAATCATCCATAAAACATCTACATATTAATGCCTAGTTTACACATGATGTCCTGTCACTTGCAGGATGTACACAAAGAATGTATCTTAAAAAGTTTCATAGTACATACCCTTGTTTTGTCAAATAACTCTGATACCTTCAGAAAAAACCTGCACAAAGGAAACAGCTTATATTACAACATTAATTTGAACAGTCTAATTACTTGCTAGACTCAAAACATAATCTGTGTCTGGCAATAAAGTCTGTAAAGGCACTGCTTAGAATTGTAATTCACAGAACTCGGAGAACATAACAGTTTCAAATAGTAGTAATTCAAACATCTGAGAATCGTACAACTTAAGAAAAGATAAGGGACAAAAAGCATAAGGGATGGATGGTTTTTACTAAAGAATAATTGCACAGCTCCTCAGGGATTCTTTATGCTTTTGTAAATGAAACCCCTACCACCACCACACTGATTAACAGTCCTATGCTATTATCAAGCATCCTTCACTTAGATTTGAATGTACTTTTCTGCACACAGTAAACATGACGCATACCCAACCTGGAATTCAGGAAGGCTGAGCAGCAATGTGGCACATCGGTATCACAGGAGACAACACAAGGATTCAGTGTAACAGCAGACTCAATTACAGTCAAATCATACTGTTTCGATATAAGTCAGACACAATTCCTAACAGACTCCATCAAATTTCAATACTATCATCAAAGTAATTGGTATGTAAGCTATCACCAGATCTGGAACTGTATCACTGTAATTCAGGTAAATTACTGAAAATAAGTTATCTTTCATACCAATCTCCTATCTGTCATCACACTGATTCTACTAAGAGTACACGTTTCCAAGCATCAGGATCTTTCAGCTAGTTAACTAAGTTTTACTTTCGGATGCATCAAAGTTCATATTCAAGTAAATCACTGAAAGATAAAAGGACAAACATATGTACTTAGAGACCCTCTTCTATTTTCAGAGTTTTAGGGATTTCTGTAGATTCCTTTCTTTTCTGAAAGGCAGTAAAAATGCCAGAACAGCAAAACTACTTTTCAAGATGTTAGTGCAGGGAACACCCACAAAAATCTGTGTACTCAGCCCAAGACCTGTTATTGCTCCACATGTCAGAGCACTTAAAACACTTAGGAAAAAAAATCCAGTGAGAGTTTTCAGTTTTTTTTCTTATTCTATGAGGACTTTTCCATCTCATCTGTGTTGTTTTCTACAAAATGCAAAAACCAGCATTTTTTTCACCCCAAATAGTAAAGCAAAAGTATTTAAAGCAGCCTATTACAGAAAATAAATACTACAGAAGAAAATCTCTTCATGTGATACAACCATAATAAATTCTGGTTTTCTCATAACAAAAGAACTACTGATCCCAGCAGGTCACCACTAAGTCTGCTACTTAGCAAATTCCCCCGTAAGTTATTAACAATATCTTACTTGCATATATCTGTGGAGTCCTGCGTTCCTAATGCATATAATGAAGAACCAATTCTATTATAGTCATCCGCCACATCTAGAAAAACAAACAAGCACTTGTTTTACTATTTCATTCCTCCTCTGTCTGAAAATTTTAAAGTTGCTCTCTTTCTTCAGGCGTAGGTGTTTTTCTAAAAGGAACATGCTATAACATGAGCAGAAGTAAAATTCCAATCACGTCATTTATTATGAAGAATAACTTCACACAAACATGGCGCTCCTATCAAATTGTGAAGTCTGTAATTTATTTAGAAATATTTAATACAATTAGCACCTGCTGGGCAAATTTATGTGCAACTTTGTTAGGTTTTATTTTGGTGGAAGATGTACAAGCTCAATTGCTGAAGTCTAAATTTAAATCTGAATCTGAAGTCTAAAGCTATTTGAAAAAAATCATCACCATCCAGCAATAATGAAGAGCAAGTCTGTGTGCTTGGGAGCAGTAAATTGAATACGGTCTCCCAGCTACCCAAATCAGTGCTATATGCACAACACTTTTTCTAGTGCGTGCCTCATTTCCAGGAAGCCCTTACCTCATGAAAAAGTGATCACTGTTTGAAGTAACATTAGTGTTAAAGCATTTTAAACAATGAAATTAGAAGCAGGGTTCATAAAGAAGGATGCATAATTTGACTAGTGAGGTATTACTATATAGCAATCATAAACATCACATCTTTGCACAGATGGCTTTTTTGAAAAGCTTTTAGTATAAACTCAATGGATGATGAAAATGCTAACAGACCCAAGCAATGAACAGGAAAATATATTTGCTTGTTGTTTTTTAAGGTTATATGCCTTCAAGCAGAACTAATTTATTTTTTTTCTTAAATAACACAATCTTGTTTTAACAGATTGAGTGGGTCTCCTGCCTCCCAATTCATTACTCCATAGATCCCAAGGGAATCAGTGAAGTTGGTTACAGTGAAGAATGGTATTAGGAAGCCATTAATTTCCTCTTCTATTCCTCCCATTTAAATGTAAAAATAGATTTTCTGCTGGAAACAGGAAGCTAGTATTTGCAAGCCCTCCAGCTCTCTGTCAATCATAAGTTATCCATACTTACATGGGGTTTTTTCCTACAGCTTTACTACAGGTTGCCCATTTCCAAAACAGGTTTCCCTGTCATTGCTCTACTCCTCTGGCCAGACTTTCTAAAGGCGCCCTTTCTCTCAATTTGCAGTTTGATGGAAGTTATCAATAAACATCCTAGGTGATATGAGTATGAAAACCTGTGCAGCTTTGTCATGAGTTTGATCAATCCTTTCCTATCACAACCTCTACAACCTAATTTCTAACCATTTTCTTGGTTCTACAACCAACATGAAATGCTCTCTCACTACCTAAAGTCTGGCACCTACCTACCATGAATGAAGTTCAGTTTTCATTTCAAGAAAGCCAACAATACACCAGAAGCCAGTTTGGGGGGCAACTGAATGAAGACACAGGGTCCCTTAGTAATTCATTAAGCCATAACTGACTCTCCCCATCTCCTAACATAAACACTAAAGCTACAGAAGACTCATTCTTCATACAACAGCATGAGAAGCATCTGAAGAGCTCCATAAATTCTTGGTTTAATGTCTCATTCAATATCCATTTAGAGTCCTTACCAATGAAGATTCATAAAAGGTCCGTGGCCTGGTTTCGTGTGAACTGGATTACCATAGATAGCAAAGACGGAATCTATGAATCAGACAAGGAACTGCTGAGGAAACTTAGAGGGGAAA
>NW_009922091.1:0-14046 GCF_000696875.1 Nestor notabilis
CTTATATATATAATTTTTTAAATTATTTGAACAGTTACAGTTGTCATTTTATATGGCTTACTAATAGCGGTCCTTTTATGGAATTCTTGGCTTGCTGGAGTTCTAAAGATATATCCTTACTTTAAATTCAATTCTTACTGCAATATATGATTATATGTGATATGTAATTAACACTAAGATAACACTTCCCCATGAGAAAAACTTACTTACAGAAGTCAGGAAAATGTCCATCTGTAAGTAAGACTGAAGGTATTAGACTTGTTGAATGGTTCTCAAGTCCATATTTATTGATTTATTTTTAAATTGCCTTAATTCCGAGAAGTTAACTGATTCTAGCATCAAATCTCGCAGGTTTATCCTGTAGAATATTAAGGATTCTTCCTTTGAGGAACCCGTGTCAGCTGCAGTCACCAGCCACTTGGTGGTGTTAGGATCAGTATCTTAATGATGCATTTATACCTGTGTAGAAAATTATTTATATTTGTAAAGAAAAAAAAAATACTCTCCACTTTTCACAGCATTTCAGAATCAAACAGTTCCTCTATGTAGCTGAGGAAATGAGAAGCTCAGTGACATTATATTTCATAAAATGTATATAGTTCTTTTAGCAATGTCCTAAAACTACAGTTTACTTGGACTGCTAATTAAGTCATTTAATATTTTTAAATTGTTGGTACTGAGGTAGTAACAATGGGCCTCAGGCCTGGAGTAGTGTCCTTCTGGGCACCGTACAGGCAGAATGGGAATCCTTCCCTCACAAGCCTTGCAGCCTTCCGTTATCATCAATGCTTTTTGTACATAAAGGTGGCAATTGAAACTTTGACTTTTTTTCTAATCAGCATTCAAATCATTTGTCAAGAGCTTATTTTCACGTGTGTTGGTCCATAAACTGATTGGTGTCCAGGTGTCGGTCCCCATCATGGCACGTGCTCTTTGCTGTGTCTGTTGCCCATGCTGAGCTCAGCACCAGGAGAGGCTTATGTTAGTGCTGTGGTTGTATGGAGAGCATCCATATCTGCTCAGGCACACCAGAGCACTCATCTGAGGTCTTAGCATTGTCTCAGCCAGCAGCAGATAAAGGGTTGTTAGTACAGAAAAATCAGACCACAAGCAGCTAAGGGCCAGGATATTGGTGGTCCACTGCTGCCAAAGACAGAAGGATCTGGGGTGCAACAATATGAAGGAGACAGGGAACTATTTCTTTTGTGCCTGCTTCCCAAAGCAGTGGAGAGGGAATATAGAAAAGGAATAATTACAACAACCCACAACTGACTGATCTTCCTTACAGCCTTTCCCAGCATTACTTGCCTTACTACCCATGCCAGACCTCCATCAAGAGAAGCCACTGGCTTTGATTTCCATGGTCTTTTAGTAGGCAAAGCATGCACAGGGCCATAGGTACTCAGGCATCACTAGCAGACTGCAGATGTTGGCATCTGTTTGTTTTATAAACATATAGCACATAAAGTTAGCCTTGCTTTTCACTCTTTCTTTCCTTGTTGGCTCACTAATATATTGTCCAAATCTTCAGTTTACTGCTCTCTGGACTCTCATTTGTTTACAAAAGTGTAAGATGAGTTTCCAAAGTTAAACTAAACTTCTGCTATATATTTTCACCTATTTATAAGACAGACAGAACTGGTACAGCACACTCAGTGGCTGGATGATGTATTGGAGAACTCAGAATATTCAGTAATGTAATTTTAAATACACCTTTTCATTTGTTGCTTTGGTTGCTGTGCTTCTCTTCAAAAGCTCCATATCCTTGGAATTTTTTAAGCAGTAACAACCACCATATAGGGATGATATCCAGAGAGTAAGCTGCACATAGGTGAGTACATACAGAAGTACATGAGAGTGCCTCTAACTTGCTGTGATGTGTATATGGAACATTGATGTAATTGTAATATATTGTGCTTCCTTAGGTCTTGCTAGACCCTGCATCTTATGAGCGCTGTGGAGGAAATAACTTTAATCTTCAAGTGTTCATTTACAGTGGCTGCACTTTATTCTTACACAACACAATTTGGATGGGCACAGAGAAGTCCTTTCCAGTGGTTTTGTTCCTTTGGGTTTGATCCTCTTTTTACTGAAGTCTGGGGCACACTGTCCTTGACAATGTCAACAGAGGCCAAGTGGAGCGATGAAGTACTGGAGTTCTGTTGCATGGGGCTGCGGGGTTGTTGAGTATGCACTGCTGTCCTCTGGAAACAGAGCCACCTCTGTTTACAGCCCTAGGCTTATTTCATCATTATCCTTTTAGATGTTACAGAAGAGCAGCTCCTGGTTTTTGACAGGAAACACTCCCCCACACCCACTTCAGACTCTTTCCTTCTCTTTGCCTCCTCTCCTGTGAGCAAAAACTTTGTCAAGAAAGCACGTTTGTTTGGGCCTGGAACAGAGGCAGCTGATACTCAGCTAGTTATTTTGATTGCCTGGCTGGTAGGGTTGGGGGAACAGATAATGTCAAGATTTCCTCTGCATTCCAGATCTGTTTTCCTCCTACAGTTAGCAGGCGGCGAGTGTGACTTTTCCCACTCAGCTTTTCCCACAGTCAGTAAGACTTATCTGACAATGGAGTTAGTGTCAACTGTCCAAAACTAACTAGGAGATATCTTCCTTTCATCACTCCTGTGCTGTTATTGCTTATCAATGTCACTCTCGAGCTTAAATGACTGGTTAATTCACAGACATACTGAGACAAATTCTCTTCTGTTGCAGCTCCATTGAGTTCAGTAGAGTTAACACTGGGAACTAGTTTGGCCATAGGTGTCTGAAAAGTACAAGTGGTAGGAATGTGATACTAACAGAAGCAAGAGACATGCAACAGTCAAAACAAAAAGGAAGCCCTAAGCTTTGGCAAGATTCTCATTTCAGATTTCTGGAGTGTGATCCAACAAGGTGTTCATGTTTTACAGCTGGTGCTGCAAGACAAAAGTTGTTATTCAACAGCAAAACAGTTCCAGTGTCTCCACATCAAAACATAGCCCATGTTAAAAAAAAACAAAAGGAGAAAAAAGTCACAGGATTTCAGAACACAAATTCCATTGAGAATCATGAGGACTGTGCTTTTAAATCTATTAGAGATTTTAAAAAATTACTAGAATGAAACCAAAACATACTTAACCTGAGATTTTTCAATTGAGCCTACAATGGTTAAATTCTGAAATCCTATTAAAATTCCACAGAAACAGGAGACATGGGATGGAACTGATACCTCTGGCTTTACTCACAGTCTGAAATGGCTTTCTAGGCACCTGTTTTGTCAGTGGCAGGAGAGAGGCATTTTCAGAGTTTAACGTCTTCTGCTGGATCAAGTCCTCCTCCTGGCTCTGCAAGCTCTCTCAAGCCATGCATAATACTCCCTCTCTACGCTTGCAATCAAAACAATTTCTTGTTTTTCCTTCTGCTGGTTAATGGGCCTATCATAATCTATCATGACATTACCCACGGGTTGCGTCTTCTTGATTGGCTGAGGATTAGCAAATTTTCTAGATAGTAAGAAGCAAGGTTTAAAACCTGAGGACCAAAACCTGAAGTTCTAGATTCCTGTTTATGCCTTTAAATAAAGCACTTGATTTTCAGAAAGGATTTCAGAAGTGGCTGGTGAATGGTAAACACTTTTGAAAATCAGACAGTGACTGAGGGTGTAAGACTTAAGGACATAGTTTTAAAGTCATGATTCTTTTGTGCCTGGACAAAATATTTCCAGATAAAATGCCTGGATGTGAGTGTATTCTGGAGTAATCTTTGCAAATAAGAAGCAGTGTCAGAAATTGAGCTGAAAGCTAAATAGATAAAAATTGAGCTAAAAGTGTTGGAATACACTCATCAGTTCAGCTGTCCAAGGCAACTAGAATGATACCCATATTTAAAGATGCAAAGAAGTCATTGTGGGCAGCAAAAATAATTACAGCTTCCCATATTAATTATCATATATGTTTCTGAAAAAAGCCTAAAAAACAAAGCAAACTATAATATGCCCAGATGAGGATACATATGTAGGATCCAGTGTGGCTCTGTAAAAGAAAAGAGAAACAGCTTTTTCACAGAAAAACAGGAAGAGATAAAATTTATCTAGGCCTTCCAAACTAATATTCCAGCAATCTTCAAAAAAGAGAGGAAAGAACGTGAGAAATCAGTGTGGGAAGGAAACGTTGGTCATAGCACATAAACTTTATAAAAGATCCAAAGACATCCAAATTAAACTTGTCAGTTTTCAGAATGAAGAGAGGCTAATAATAGGTTGCCTAGAAGACTTTTACTGGGACAAGTATCATTTAAAGCTTCATTATCTTGACAAGTGAGTGAACAGATGGCAAAATCTGTAGCAAACTCAAGATTTCCTGGGGTACTAAAGATTAGAAAGATTTCTGAGAACCAAATTCAAATCATCAAAGTGAGGTGGTCTGACAACCTCGAAGCAGGTGGGATTTCAATTTACCTAAGTGTGAGGTAATGCTCAGGAATGATGTGAAGCATTCACTGGTATTGCATACTTAATGAAGTGTTACCAGTTCAGAAAAATACCCAGGCAACATTATGGACAGCTTAATTAAAACAGCTCAGTGAAAACAGCTGTTCAATTTGCAGTGTTAGTTGTGAAAGCAAATAAAATGCTAATTTATATGGACCATAAAGAACAGCGTCGGTATTGTTATAATGTCATTGTATAAATTCAGAGAATTATATCAGAATGATGTCCAGCATTGTCAACATTACAAAACTGACTACAAAAAGTTGCAGAAGTCAGTGAAGGATTATATGAACGGAAGATACAATCATTTTATTTAACTAACGAAAAAATGTTGCAGCACTAAATTCCAATTTACCTTTAAGTCGTGGGGATTTACCTTTAAGTTTATTATTCAATAAACGCAGGATTCCAAACAAGTAGCCCCCTCCTGCTGGAACCTGTTTCCCCAATTAATGAAGATCATCAAATCAGCAAGAAATGGAGGGCTTTATGCTCACATATTAAGAAGAAACAGGTAAAGAGAAGTACTCACAGGAGATTAATTTTTTCAGTGACACATATGGGTATTTTTACGATTACTTTAGCAAGTCAAAAACTTCACCATTAATGTGAGATTGTCACTAGGGTTTGGTCTATGTGGTGGTGGGTTATTTTTTGTTTTGGTTTTTTTTTTTAAGAATGATTAGAGCAGTTCTTGTAGGAAGGGAGGCTATCCCTGGTGATTACTGAGGCAACCTTGAGTTTCATCAGTTCTGTATTAAAAGGGTAATTTGTACCTCCACAAAGTAGAGGAAGAGCTTACTGTTTCTTTCTAGTACTATATACAACCCACTTTGCATTTATCATACTCAGATATGAGATGAGCTATAGGACAGGGGGGAGGTGCATATATCCAAATCTATATAGGATAATATCCTCATCATTAAAGGAAGATAATGTTTTCCAGATGAAGTGGTGTTGTTTTTTTTTAATGACTTAAGTGACAGCAGTGAACTACTTTAGATCACTGCAAAACCATTTAGCAACATTTCAGAATAGAAATTGGGAATAGGTTCCAATCTGAGGCATAAGAAAATTAGGTTTTGGTTTTCATATTTACTTTTTACACTTTTTTCCCTTTTAGCAGTGACGTTCGATAAAATATTTTTAAGGCCTGGACTCTGAATATCTGATAATTTTGATGAAATCAATGTGAAGGATTACTTAGAGTAAGTATTCTCTCTCAGGTAAATGGAGAAAAAACTAACTCTGCATAAGATCGTGATGAGTTATAATTCCTTTAGCACCTACTCTCCGAGCAACTTACATGGGCTTTTGTAATGTAAATTACAAAATTTTGTAATGTAAATTCAGAGAGGTTAAAAAAACCTCTCTTAAATGTAGAACAATCTTGGATAATTACTACTGAGCAGATTTATGTCAGCACAAAATGACAAAAAGCTGTTGAAGTGAGCCTGTGTGACAGTAGTATAAATAACACGAGCAACATCTGTACCTGCAGCACCACAAAGGTGTTCCAATATAACTCACAGGAATTAATTTCACTAGAAATCACTGCCACCCTGAAAACAATTCCTTTGGAACCAGCAATACATGCAAGCAAAATAATATCTTTTTCTTGCCTTCTCGAACAGTCCTGAAAGCATATCTCCTTCATTTGCATGGCACTTAAGTGAAGCCAAAGGGAACTGTGTTTGCAGAGTCTCAAAAAAGTGTCTTTTAATGATGAGAGGGGGAGTCGGGCCATCTAGAATAGGGTGCTCCAGGGGAGTACATGGAGGAGGAGAAGCCTGTTCTGTTCTTTCTGGAATCAACTTTTCAAGTAATACTAAATAAGAAAAGAGATGTCTTTCTCTGGAAAGCAAGTGGTGCGTTATCAGTAGAGAGCAATGGCTGTGACCTCTGTAGTCGTTCTGGTCACGTCCCTGTACACAGCAGCAGGTGATGGGGAAACACCTCCTCAAGCTCTCTCTGCCTTTGGTATGCTGGGCCAGCCACAGAGCACTCCTTGCTATTGCCTTTCTTGGGAATTAAATTGCTTTACCAAGTACTACTTTTAATCTTAAAAGAGAGAAGAAAAACATCTTAGTATTTTCTAGCTTTTCCCCATGGAGTTTGATGTTACTATTTATATAATAGTAATTTAATGTCACTATTAAAATTCAGTTCTGTGAAAAGCAAATGAGTGCATAGCATAGATTTTTACATCTTGCATTCAGAAGTTGGAGCCTATTTGGAAGACCACAATAAGTTACACTTTGCATGTTGAACTATATAATGTGTCACAATTGAATTCTTTTACAGAGATTATAATTACACAGCAGCAAATCAGTGCTCTCATAAAGTCTTCTGCCTACTGTGCAGTAGCACCTTATAGCCTACCTCTCTGTGCCTATATGTAGTATAGTCCACATAAAAATGTAACATTGCTTGTTTCCAAGATGCTGAATCTTGAATGAACTTACACCATTATGTAAACCCCTTCAGCCTACATGCAAAAGGCAGGGAGGGTATAAGGAAAACTAAGGTGAAGAAGATACAAATTCAGTGTCACAGGTATTTTTCAGACTCACAGTTCACAGCTATGCTTTTGCCTACCTGATTATATGAACCCAATACTGCAGCAATATTGGCCTTCTTTTGATAACATTTTTCTCCAGCACTTTCTATAAGGGTTTCAAGGGAAGTACTACAGGCCTGTTCGTGTTTCAAGCAAAAGAAGTAAAACTCTCAGCAGCTCGCAGTAAACCGTTCTCCATGTAGCTCTAAAAACTGAAACTGCAGTTGTTACTGCTGACTTGTTAATACAACACAGACATCGACATTTCCTGGTTACTGTAAACACTGAAATGCTTTTGGAGTTAATGGAACACAGGTGCTGCCTGACACTACCAAAATGTTCTCACAGAAACAGGGACATTTTTGGATAGAAAGAGCTGCAGATCCACCTAGTCCAGCCCCTTCTTCACAGCATGAATATCCTGCTTCTTGGTGGGAATACCCAGATATGTTAAATGTCATGAAACAAGCGTTCTTCCTGAGCTTAAGCTCCTTTATACTTGCAGGAATGGGCGTATTGCTTAGCCCACTGGAACAGAGTTCCAGAGCTGGATGATGGAGAGAGCTTAGGCAGGCTCTGAGCTGGCTGAGAAACCTTCACAACAGGGCTGTGGGAAATGATGCCCACAATCGAATCGTCACCAGCCTTTGCTTCACGTGACACTCAGGCAGTACTGCGAAAAGCCGATTGGCCCTTCTTTACTGTGGAAGCAAGAAGAAACTTAAAATCAGCCTTAATGATTCAAAATCTTGTAGAACTGTTTAGGTTAATAAAGGTTGGCTTGGGACAAAACCAAATTTTAATTCTGATCGTTATAATCTGCCTACCTGAAATTCTATCCCCTGTTGCAACTGGCCACAACATTATTTATTTCCTGTCCAAAAACATTAGTAGCATTTCATTTCAAGTCTATTAAATATATATTTTTAAAACCTGTTGAATAAGTTAAAATAGTAGCTGTGTGACAAGTAATGAAGGCAACTCTGTAAAAATCCATAGGTTGCAATATGCTGTTACTTGGCAATACGGTCCCATCAGGCAGTAGCCTGGATTATTAGGAAAGGTATTTGTGTATCTGAAAAAAGTTCTTACTCTTGTAAATAAATTGGTTTGCAGAAAACTCCATTGCATTGTTGTGGATCCTGTTTGTCAAGATTGATCATGTTTTCCTTTGTAATCCAGGAGAGTTATAAAAAAACCAACAAGCTCCCAGGTCCCTGAACCAATATCCAGATATGGTGTGTGCTAAATTGCCACTGACTGCTGCAAGGCTTTTTTACACAAATGTTCCAATTATTTCTACTGTGATGGTAATAACAGTTGGAAGTTTGGGGGAAAAAAAATATCTTGGTTTAGACAAGGTCCCAGTACAATATTAAGGAAATGAGCACTCTGAGAGTAAAGAAAGATGTAGTTTAGAATAATATATTTTTGTCAAGCACCTAAAAAGCAGGGGAAAAATTAGTCACCAGAAGCTGCAATGAGAGGAACAGGAACAATAATCTGTGCTGAGACATTTTGTGTTTCAACATAGCTGCTCACTTTTTCAGGGGCATTTATCACCTCAAAATTTCAAGTTCTGCTCCAGTAAAAAAACACTGTATCTACACACATAAAATGTATTCCACTTTCCCAGTTGTCTAATAATTGAAGAATTGGCTATTTCTTCAGGGACTGGCTTTGCGCAGCCCAAGCTTTCATATCTGCAACATACTGTTACAAAGATGTCCACAGAGCATTTTACGAAAGGAAGTGAAAGTTTATTGGCACTTGGTTTGTTTTGTCCATTCTTCTCTGCTATCTCAGAAATGTGCAAGGGCTTTTGTGGCTGCAGTTCTTCAGAATTGCAGCTGAAGTACCAGCTTTCTTGTCTACTGTTCAGTAAAAGTGCTCTGTTCACCCATACAGTGATCCATCCAATTATCATTTGTGCTCGGTTACCTCCCTGTCTGCTTTTTCACCATTCTCACAGAATGGAGCATCCTCTACCTGTCGCACAGGGTCTTCACCTAGAGTTCTCCTGTTACAACTTAGGCTGAGTTAAGGACACTAGATGGGAGAAGTGGAAGGGTTATTAAATAATAATTTGCTAGAGCTAGATACAACCAGGGTGTAAAATGGAGAGAAAAGTCCAAGTTAAGGTTGGCCAAAATGTGAAAATCCTGCTCCATGGTAAAACCAGGAAAGTGGCAGTTATTTTCCAGAAAAACTGGTATTTCTTTAATCTTTATTCTGAATGAAATTATTTTTTTTGTCAGAAGGAATTTTCTATGTGAAAATTTGTGGTTGCTGTAGGAAAAACTTTCATCCGATGTTTACCATCTCATCTTTGTTCTAACTTTGCCTTGATAGACACAATCTGGTCTATTTCAGTGCATCCCAAATGCAAACACTGGCAGTTCTGTGCTTTCACTGTTCACTGAAGTTCATCCTGCCTTTATGTTTCATCAAGTGGAGGCTATTTGGCTTAAGGCTGAGGGCCCTTCCCTTCCCTATCTATATTTTGTTCAGTATTAAAAGCTGGATTCCCACAGTCTGTCTGTACAGGACACCAGCTTTCATTGTCTACTCATTACATTTTCAAACCCACATTTGCCACTTTCTCTACAAGTGCCCCTCATGCTTGGGAGTTGGTCCTCCCACTGTATAGAGATACCACATTAACCTCCTTGGAGACCCTCTTGCTAATTCGGTTTGCGTCAGTCCCTCCAAAAACTAATTCTGGTGTGCTAACACCACTAGTTATTATGCTGGCCAGTATTGCTTTATTGTTCTCTTGTACTCCACCCTTCCTACCCCATTAGCTCTTCTCTCCGGTGGTGCCTTGTTTTATATTTAGTTTGTAATCTCCTGAAGGCGAAGACTGTACTTTTGCTCCATCCAGTTTCTGGTTCTAAGTGCTTTGATAATGCAGTTTATTAATAAGAATAATAATAAAGTGTCATCCTCTGTACGAACAGAAGCTTAATTCCCCGCCACCCCCTCCATGCCAGTTTTAGCAAAGGAGAGGGAGCACAGTCGAACAGCAGATACTTTGTTACTGTAGTCTGTATCTGAGCATACTTAGAGCCTTTTCACAGTGAATACTGCAAGAAGTCCCATTTACTTCAGCATTAATCACTGTGAACAAAAGTGAAAGAATTTGGCCCTGGCTAATGAAAGCCAGCAGTGCTCTGCTGCTGGCAAAGTGCGGAGTGATCCTTTCCCAGCACTTCATAGAGCTGAAACGGAGAAAGATGAACAGATAGGTGCCAATCTCTTGATAATCTGGGAAAGAATGAAACTGCTTTATAATTGATCCTCATTAAAGCTACCTTAAAATGATGATAATTTGCATATATAAATAACAAGCAAGGAGAAAAGTGCCAGGGAACAAGCTGGAACATTTTGTCCTCGTTCACAATGATTCTTATTTTTCTCTATCCAAAATGTTTGTTTGTTTACTTAGATGTCAAAGAGGACACCTACTCATATGCCCTTTGGTGCTCTTCACATAACTTCCACCACAGAATTAGTATGCAATTCACTGCAGTCTGCTACTAGGAAAGCAAGCAATGGAAAACCTCAAATCGTGTCTTCCTTTCCAGTGGTAACCCAGACTTACAACATCACACTCAAGACATTTAGCCTGTGATAGAAAACAAATTCCAGAGCTCTAGGACCCCCAAAGAGATAAAGATCATTGCCAAAGTTACAAATATTACTTGATGTATTTGTGTCTAGGCTGCCTGAGCTACTATTTGAAGCTACAAAAGGACAGTAACACCATTTTGAGAATAACAAACTTTGAGAAGCTTCATTAATTCACAGTCCATTCCTGAAGAATTAGATGTATTATAAAATCTGGTAATGCCCTGATTAGCATCAGACTGCATCAGTGATCTTGCAGTACTAATTGATTTCCTTTTGCTTATTATTGCTTTTTTAAGAGATATAAGTGTAAGGAGCTTGTGTGCATCAAACAGCACACAGTAACCAAGGATGTACACTTCTCACATTTTTTGTCTGCAAGACATATCCTGTTTTGTTCTTCTACAAGCAGACAAATATTATGAAGTAGTTAAACTAACAAAAAATCCTGATTAACCATAATTAAAGACTACAGGGAAGAAAAAGAGAGACGTACTTCCATCATAGTCTTTGCAAATGGCAAACCAAGATATAGTCATTTTTCTCTTTTCTTAGGCCCGATTCTCTTTTCACCAGATGCATGGGAGTTTTTACGGTGACTTTATTAGGACTAGATCAGACTGCATAATGGAATCTGTAACAAATTAAAAACCCACTGCTAATTAGAGGCCAGATTACTATGTAGTATCAATTAACTTGGCGTTTAATTACCATGGTGATTGGGAAGAACTTATAAATTGCTAAATATATAATTAGAACATCAGACTTCTGTGCCACGGTGGCATAAAAGCATGGGTGTAATTAGCTTAGATTTTCCCTCAATATTTTACATGCTTGCAAGATTTTAAACCAGACAAATACCACTTTCATTCCTGTCAATGTTCCGTTATCAATGAGAAAAGACAAATATCGTAGTTCAGCTTCTTTTAAGGCAACTGGGAATTTTCCCTTTTCTGTTCATTGTATAGTGTTTTCACTGCAATTACTGTAAGCAGAACCATTTTTACATGACTAATATAAGCAGGAAAAATTCTGTTTCCACAGTTTCTGTGGAAAATGTGCTTTCCTTTTCTTTCCCCCAGAAATTTTATCCGTCTTGTTCAGGATGTCAAAATGTTTCAAGCTGTAGACAAGAGCACTGATCGGTTGGGTACGTATGCACTTAACCAACAGATGAAAATGCATGGAGGGAGAGCATAACTTTACCATTTAGTCATGCTTTCTAACATCCTAAAAGGAAGTGAAACATCTTTGACCTACAAATGATCCCTAACAGATACCTTTCTTCAAGCAGGTTGTGTAGAACAGCTCCTGTAACAGCAGTAACTGCTACTAAGTGTAACACATCAGAGAAATATCTGTGTTGGTAACTCGATTTCTGAACAGCTGACTATGATTAAAGGCATAAAATAGGAATAGGCCAGTTGCTGCATGAGCTACTTTCTCATTAATCAAGAGCAACGTTTTCTTTGGAGAGAAAAGTACAGCATCTGATCTTGCTACTGGATTTAGTTTTCCACAATAAATTACCTGAAATTAGAAAGACTTTTGTCAGTGCCTGCCACAGAGTTTGGTCTAGGCTTGCCAATTCCGTTCTGCTGCTGATTATGAAATACAGCCAGATCTCTGGAGTTTATCTTGATAACCTGTGATGAGATAACATGGTAGGAGCAATTGTTAGCATCTGACTGCTAAATTAACTGCTTTCAGTAAACCTGGGTTTCTAGGGACATTTTTGATACAGTAACATTTTCAAAAATGGTATAGAAGGGAAGAGAATATCTTTTGTTGTATCACTACGTTCTGGCCATCACAGAAAGCAACTAAAGAAAGGAAGATCTATCTTCCAGACAGGCTGGACACAGTAATAGGGCACATTCAAACGTGGCTGCTGGAGAGCACTGTTGAAGGTTACAGTGCCAACTGACATGGACTATTGTTTGTGAGTAGTGACAAAGCAGCATGATGCAAAACCTTCAAAACTGATTTTATGATTTCACTTTTAAACTGTGTGTCACTAGTGAACTTTATAGGGCAGCTGAGTACAATGTCAGAAATTAATTTCTCTTGTCTACTTGGTTCATAGCAGATAGCACATGGCAGAAAACAGGCATCGTCGATCTGATGTAGAGGTAATGGCTGTGTTGGCAGGGAATTAAATAAGGTGAGGCAGAGGTCAGAGGCAGATTTAGGGGAAGAGAAGCTGGTTGTAGGAACTGTAATCCTCTCTTCTCCCATTAACATCAGCAGGTGTGTGCTCTGGATCATGGGATGTGGGAGTATTTACATAATCATGCTTCCAGATCTTGAATGCATCCATCCCTGGAAAGCATCCCGTTTCTCAGAGGAGTTTGCCCAGTTGTTTGGAGGACACTGTAGCTGGAATTGCAGGAGGAGGAGTAACATACAACATCTTCACAAGTTCTGGCCAAACACATTGTCTCCACTGTATCAGATAAAGGAGAGTAGTTTAAGATGAACCTTTTAAGAACAGGGACAATGGAAAACAAATTTGCAATTGAGAGTAACCAGAAGATGTTGTTCAAACTGAGTGGTAACATGGCATACATCTGTTTGTTTGCTCTTCACTTCTATGGGTATTGCTGACATTGCAGTTACGGTTTTAATTTAAACAAGATGGGGGTATCGATAACGTTTAGCATAACTGCTTTACCAGGGTGTTCAGCTGTTTCAGTGCATGGCTTTCACTTTCAGGAACATCAGCCCCTTCATTGCACAACATAAATACTCTGCAGAAAGAGTGATCAATAAGTAATGGTTTGTGACTAAATGAAATGAAGACCCTGTTGTCCTTCTGAGCTATCAGACTTTGCTGCCAGTCATGCTGGGAACCATGCACTCCACTGGTGGCCCATGGAAGGAAGGAACCACTCTTAGAGCAGTATTTCCCAGATCACAGAGGAAGCAGAGACCCAAAATTGGTTTCCTAAATGGCATAAAGGCCCTGTTATTGCTTTCTGGCTCATCTAGGGATGGAGGAATCAGGATTCCTTTTAGTCTACAAATGTGTGCAAAAAGTTGCAGCCAGGGTTCAGTTTTGAAACCTTCTAGGAGTGCAAGAGCTTGTTAGAGAAGAGGAGATGATGCAGGGGATGGAATGGATGAAACAGGAGGAGGGGGTTGGGAGGCAAGTGGGTGAAATGCAGAGAAAGTGGGAAAGAAGTGGGAAGAGGCTGTGTTGCAAGGACTGTGGCTTGAGCTTGGGTTGAGAGGTGGTAAACAGTGACCTTTTAAAGTCGCGGCATAGGTGAAGCACCTATTACACCTCCGAGAATAAGGCAACCCGCTGTGGGCCAGATTTTCTGTCACCTCGAGGCGGGCACCTCGCCCTGGAGCGACCGACACCGGCTCTTTGCGG